>NC_056626.2:339600016-339900016 GCF_002870075.4 Lactuca sativa
ACACGTCATAAATCTTATTTTATAACATAACTTTTACAAACGACAGAGAATTCGTCTTTTGATGTCATTATGTGCTAAATTATCCACTCACAATACACGAAAAGATGTCAATAGATTTTATTAAGTATGCAACTTTATTCTTCAAGGATTCGAGGAGTCAGTTGGCTTCAAAATTATTAAGAACATATCACATGTCCAGATCAAATGGGGAAGTGTTGTGCCTTTTTTTTAACATGGTATATACCATTAGCAAGATGTACTTGTATTTTTTGGTTTTGATTTTTTGGAAACAACTCACGATATGATTTCCATCAAATTTTATTTAGAGCTTCCACAATGGTGAGTTCAATGGAAGAGTTGAATGAGGTGGTAAGTCTAGTTGTGATTCAATAGATGAAACTCTACCATAGTGAGATATTATAATGAATTCAATGGATTTGGAGTTAATGACCATTGAGCTCTTCAATGGGAAAAATGAAAGTTTTCTAATCTTAATTACATACTATAATTCTATAAATTAGCTTTTGAAACTTTCTATTGAACTTTATAGAGTTAATTACATTGTTGAAAAAAATTGATTGAGTTGTACGAAATGTAGAAAAATGATATTTAAACTCTATGAAAATCAATGAATTGTGGATACCCTTAGTGAAACTGTGTTAAGCAAAGTTGTCAACTTTCAATTCGATCATTTTTCTGTTTTCGTCTATATCACATTAAGATTTGCAGAGACTCCACAAAAATTCCATTAACCAAAACGACAATTGGATCACAAAATGTGGTTAAGATTTTATAAACTCTAACAAGTCACTTTCTTCAACTACAAAATGCTAAATCTGGTGTTAAAAATTGTCAAGTTTTTTTTTTCTTTTTTTTTTTTTGAAGTGCAGATATATTAAGAAGAAAAAGGGAGAAATACACCATTCAAACCAAGATAACAATTTAAACTTTAATTTTTGTTTAAGCCAATTAATCACATGCAGCAAGTTGAGTGTCATCCGTCGTCTTCGAAGGGGCACATCTTCTCTTGTTAAACACCAAAAGATTTCGGGCTTTGCAAACTGGCAAAATCACCGAGTAAATCAACGCCAAAGTTGCAGAATATATCAACAAATCATTAAATTCATATCCACACTCCATGGGCTAAATCTCTTTAAATTAACATAAATTCATTCACCTTCATAAAATTGAACTCACTAGAATTATTAACACATACTATCTCTCTGTACATGATGATGCTACATTAATTAATCGATCTTACAAGCAATGTTATCCTAAACCTTGATATCATCGAGATCCATATGAATAATATTCATCATCTCGATTTCCTTCATCAAAATTCAGAGAGTAACTAACAGCATCATACTGGAATATCAAAGGCTTTGAAGATCCGTATATGTTTTTTTCGCTTCCTTCAAGCACTTTCTTCATGGGCTTCCTCCAACTCCGGCTCCTTACACTGTCACTGTTATTTTGTGTGCAGTCTTCCTGATCGGAAATTTAAGAAGTTGATGTACAGTCAGAAACGTTAGATAAATTTCCTTCAATGGCGGTGCTGCTGAAAGGTTAATTGTGAATGGAAGTTTACTTAATTAGAGGAAGTGGAGACTTTATAGTTGATGTAGGAGGGGGTATTTGGTAATTTTTAGAGTGTGTAATGTACCTTTAAATTTTAGGTGTAAAGAGGTCGTTAGAACGTCAGTTGGCTATCTTTACACATAATTTTTGGGATTTTTTAATATTTTGACTTGAAATCTTGAACCATCATATTCTAAATTTTCTTTTGTAATGGATTTTTAAATGTGCCGACAATCTTTTTATCAAGACCATTTTATAACTATTTTAGCAATAAAACTCTTATCCTATGGTTTTATACTTTAACAAAAGAACATAGAGTGATCTGAAAGATGTGTTAACTTCGGTTGTTCGTCCATATGCATAGTCTAAACAT
This sequence comes from Lactuca sativa, assembly GCF_002870075.4. Lineage (NCBI taxonomy): Eukaryota > Viridiplantae > Streptophyta > Magnoliopsida > Asterales > Asteraceae > Lactuca > Lactuca sativa. The sequence goes on from NC_056626.2 coordinate 339,601,968, forward strand.
TCCTAGCGAAAGTTCGCTTTAAATTTACATCATTGTCTAGTCATGATACAAGAAGAAAACAGATCGTTGAATACACGTCATAAGTCTTATCTTATAACATAACTTTTACAAAAGACACAAAAACAAAAAGATCATTTTCCTTAGACTTTTTCTTTTGATGTCATTGTTTGCCAAATTATCCACTCAGAATACGAGAAAAGTCGATTTTATTTAAGTATCCAAGTCTATTCTTCGAAGATTCGAGGACTCACTTGGCTTCAAAAGGACTAAGAGCATATGACATGACTTAACATGGGGAAGTGATATGCCTTTCTGAGCATGGTATATATAGCAAGAAATGTACGTGTAATTTTTGGTTTTGATTTTTGTTTCATACGGAGTTTATTTCCGGTTATGTATCTTCTATAAAAAAAACCTCTAGTCCACATGCACGGTTGATACTAAAATTTACTTTGGATTCCTTCGTCTTCCTCCTCTTCCTCCTCGTACTATGTTTTCTTCAAGATTCTATCACTTCAATATCGAAGCGATAAAGCCATGTTCATGATGGCTAATCTCCCAAAAAACAAATAGACACTACATGAAATCCAAGTAATACCGGCGACGATATTACCGGCAAAATAAACTTTACCAGCGACATCTAACTTTTGTATTTAGCTGTCACCGGTAAAGCCTATTTCGCCGGTATTACTGTCACCGTCATTTATAGTAAGGTAATATGGGTAATACCCTAAAAATGGTAGGGAAATCTTCCCTCCATTTATAACTATATGTCACCGCTAATGATATATGTTCACGCTAAAGCTTGCCGACGCTAAAGCCGATGCGACTACATCGGGAGCTTTTTCCCTATTTCTCAGTTTATGCAAATATCTCCTAAAACATTCTCTTCTTTGGTTATGTTGACCGAGATACTTAGGATTTTGCTAGAGCAAATCGCGATGAACACCCATCATTATCACAACCACGGAACAGGAACAATTGGGGTGTATTATACCAGCGACGACTATCGTTTTTGTGGCAACGAATCAACCATAACGCCAACGACATTTGTATTTCTCGTTCCTCCACTCTCTATCTCCTTTCCTCTTCTGACCAGAGAAAACAAGTTTAATTGGTGCTTCTTTGTGTTTTCAGGGCACCGTATCGTCAGTGTCTTCTCCCTATCTGGTGACTATGCAACTGTTGCTTCTCCATCTCCGGCGACTGTCACCACAACAATTGTTTCTCATTCTTGATTTCAGGTTAGTGATTGTCAGTTTTATATATGTGTCTATATGTGTATATTTTATATGTGTATGTGCATAATATATGTGTATGTGTGTAAATTGTATCTATATGTGTGTAAAATAAATGTGAAATATTCGTAGGCTTTGACATGTGTTAACTTGTTATGACTTAATTAGGAAAGCCTCAAAGCTACATAACATGTAAAGTAAAATTCTATAATTGGAAAAAAATAGGATGCTATAATTCACAATGTCATTTAAAATACAATGCTTTAACTGGAAGAAAAACAAAAAACCAAAAAAAATGTACGATGCTGTAATTCATAATGTCTTTTAAAGTACAATGTTATGATAGAAAAAACAATATAAGTAAAATGCCATAAATAAACAAAAAATATGAAAAAGTAGAATGCCATAATAGAAATATATATATATATATATATATATATAATATTTAAAGTGCAATGTTAAAATAGAAAACCTAATACAAAAGTAAGATGCTATAAAAAATAAAAATATGGAAATGTAAGATGCTATAAATAACAAAAATATGTTACAGTTCTATTCGTTTCTGTCTCTTGGTTTTAATAATCGAGAGCTTAGAAATACTCGTCCGAAATTGATTTAGCTTTTTGAATACTTTATCTCATTTACAATGTGAACATGTATTAAATGATTGTTTCCTTAAGACAAATTTGATTGTCATTTTCTATTTACACTTCGAGTATATACTTATATATATATATATATATATATATATATATATAATATATATATATATATATATATATATATATATATACTTGGGAGTTAAGGGGGAATGTTGTAGAATTTTTCTTAAACATACAATCATATAATATATGTTCACGTATGATATAAGGTATTCAAAAAGTGGGTTTAGAAATCTACCAATGTGAATACTTTATTTAATTCCGATGATTACTCTATTCAATTCTTGTTTCTCGTAGAGAAAAACTTAAACCGAATGTAACTTTATTCGTGGATACCTTTTAAATAATCTACTTTCTGAATACTCTATTCGATTATTATTTAAGTTGCACCATGCTAATTGATATTAGTTGGACCACTAATCCAAAATGTAATACTCCTGAATTCTTGCAAGGTCTCGCTAATTTTATCGAGTAATGAAAAGTACATGTCGCTAGAAGAGATTATATCATATGTTTGTGTGAAAAACGTTATTACCTTGTTTAGTTGTAACTTATATCTATGTACATGGTTGGTATTATGAACTTATAAATAAGATCTACTAGTAATATCAGTCGCTATACTGATCGATCAACTTATGAGAGTGATGTCTACGCTAGATTTGTGAGGTGTTTAAAGTGGAAGTACCAAACGTTACATCTTTTTATCAAACAGGTCCAACCTCTAATATGATCTTTACATGGTTATTCCTTATTAGATAAAACTTGAAGTATTCGTTAGGATTATGAAGAATTTGGTAAAAAATAATATAACTGTATAAATACAAGTGAATACTAAGACTTAGTAATATTCATATTTAGGTCGTTTAAAAGGGAAAAGTTGTAGTGTTAGTTGAGGAGCTGACTTTCCCACAAGTCTTCCGCCTTTATTAGGTTAGTGCATAGTTAGTTTCATGAACATACAACGGTATTGAGGGGGGCTTGCGGTCTTGGCTTCATATGGCAAATGAATCAAAAGATGAACCATGATGTCAAAGAATGATGGAGGAAATATATACTCCAACTTACATAATATGAGAACAATTTTTTCCTCTTGCTCCTCTAAAACGGTCACACCCCGAAACCCAGGGCGGAAACGTTCTGGGGCGGAGGTGACTTCATGTTAAGTATCATAACCAATGTACATAGTAAGCAAAGTAAACAACCATTACATTACATATTAGAATTTACATTTGTTTGAAAGTAAAAAGTTACAAGTGTTATACATATGTATATATAAACAAAAGTAAAGATGTGTCTTCTACGAACTCCATCTTCGTCAAAAGGATCACTGAGTACCTGTCTAATGCGAACCTGAGAATACAAGCAGTTTGAAAATCAGCATAAAGCTAGTGAGTTCATAAGTGTTTTGTTTTCTGAAAATGAACACGTTTCCTTTAGTTTTCTGAAAAGTTGTTATCCAAGAAAATCCCATATTTTCTTATAAAGACAGTTTAGTTTAAAGTTCTGAATTTCTGTTAAATACAACAGTGTATAGTTTAATACATAAAACTATATATTAAAAACCACTTGGAATTACCATCCAGAACAACAGTAGATATTTTTAATACATAAAAATATTGATTGAAAACCCTGTGAATATCATCCTTTACTAGATATAAGATAGTTTTAATACACAAAAACTATAGGTTGAAGGCCATGGGATTACCGTCCCGTAATAGATATAAAACCATGGGAATACCATCCCGTACTAGATGTAAGATACTTTTAATACACAAAAACTATAGGTTGAAAGCCATGGGATTACCGTCCCGTAATAGATATAAGACCATGGGAATACCATCCCGTACTAGATGTAAAATAGTTTTTAATACACAAAACTATAGATTTGAAAGTCATGGGATTACCGTCCCGTACTAGATACAAAACCATGTGAATACCATCCCGTACTAGATGTTTTTAATACATGAAACTATAGATTGAAACCATGGGAATACCATCCCGTAATAGATCAAAGATATATATAAAATCCGTGAATAAAATTATATTAATACGTATTGTGAGTCGGGTAACCATGCTAATACGACAACGAGACTTCTTTGATGTTCGTCAGACGTCGGACGATATCTAGAATTTGTCACCCCAGGCGTGCCTGCCTAACTGTAGCTAGCAGTTTAGGTGTGGGATTGTCAGTCCCGAATAGATCTATTCACAAATTCCATGCTCTCCCTCCAGGAGACTCTGGTTACACTTCCGGGGAGGATTTACTGATAACCCAAAGGGTTTAATAAGGACGAATCTCACAAGCTAGTATTAAATCATTCACGGTGTTCTCGGACGTTATCAAACATACTAATCGTTTTGAAACGTAATAAAGTATATACGATTTAATACAAAGAAACTATCTGGCATAATACTTTACAATAAACAGAGATAAACTGAATCATACATAGTTTATCTATTAACATTGCAAGAAATTCCAAATTCATATAACACGAACTGAAGATCCCCAAATTATTCCCATAATAATTTGATTAGTTTGATTGTTTCCTTTACTGAAATCCATGTGGTTATATTCGATAAAACATCCCTTATGCTCCACATAATACATAAGGGGTGAAGATATCAAAAGTTTGCCAGATATTTATAAAGTTATATCAGTTTTAAGTTTCGAAAATGTTTATAGTTTGCTTGTATTCCCCCCCCCCCCCCCCCCCCCCTTGAAAACATTGAAAAACACTGAAAAAGGTGTAGGGGTATGAACTTACCAGTCGGGAAACGAGTCGCTTTGGATGCTAAGTGTCAATTCGGGGCTTGATAACGTGCGAGGTTCCTATGTAATATGGAATGATACACAAATGTATCTAATTAGACTTTAATTCACTAATTAGATGTGATTATACACTCCAAGATGCGAAAAAAAACTTCAAATCAAGTGTTTGGAGTGACCCGGGTGGCATCTACGGACGTATAGGGCATGGATAATGAGTTTTCTCTTCAAGAGTAAACTCCTTAGGGAGTTTACGGCCCTAAGACCATGTCCACATGAGTTCACGGCCGTGAACTCGTGGATGATGGGTTTTAAGGTGTTCAAGGGTCAAACATCACTTGGGGAATGTTGCTAGGATTTAATCTAAGGCATAGGAAGGAATTAAACCACCAAAGGAAACATCAAAGGGAATTTACGGCCCTAAACTAGGAGTTTATGACCGTAAGCTCCTATACCTTACTTCTCTTAATGATTTGGTGGCCTTAGATCAATCACATGTGATTCAAACTAATTTTACAAGCCTTGGAATGGATTTATGGCATTATTTGGCTAATGTATAGGAGTTTACTACCCAGGAACCTATCCTTGAGGGGTTTACAGCCGTAAGCTCCTCTGGGGGTGGTTTTCATCATGTTTAAGGCCCCTAAATTGATTGTGGTTGCTTCTAGACTTTAATCCAAGGCTTAGGAGGTGTTTAAATGGCATTTTAACACCTTAAAAGGAGTTTGTTGCCCATGATATGGAGTTTACGGCCCAAGCATGTTCTTGGGCAGTAAACTCGTGTTTACTCCCCAAATGTTGAGTTCAAGGTGTTCCAAGTCCATTCCATTAAGTCCTTAGGTCATTTCTAAGCTCCATGAGTGGTTTGAGAGGGTTTTTAGGCTCCAAAACCCATTTTATATGTGTTCACGGCCCATGAATGTTCCAGCGCTGTAAACACATGTTTATGGTCCTAAATCATACTTTGAACATGGATTTGGAAGCTGAAAAGGTTATACTACGAGTTAGGATGGTTACCTTGATGATTTGGGACTTAAATTCAATGATTTTTGGACCAAGAATTGATTTGTAGAGAGAGAGTAGTGAGAGAGGGTGCAAAAGCTTCAAATGGAAGCCTTTTGAACTTTATATATATGGTTCAAGTTTTGGACACAGTGGAATTTTACCCGATACTGACGTTATACAATGCTTTTGGTCGCACCCGATTAAGTTGTCGTAACCCGATATGGTCGAAACTTAAATTTTTCCAATTATTAAATTGGGGCGTTATCATGAGTTTCTAATGTGTTTGGACACCCATTAAGTCATAATAGAAGTCTCAGAATTAATGACTTAATTTAATAACGTAAACGGAAATAATTTGAAAACGACTAATTTATTAATGGAACGGGTTACAATAACGGAATGAACTTCGGGTTGTCACAAAAACATCTAGGTACATACTTCGTATGCATAATTTCTGTAAAAACTTGTTGAGTTCGTACAACACGAGCCGAACTTCCTTTGTCAAACAACCCCTAATTATAAAGCCAACAAACGTTGGATGAAAGCATAAAAGTCATGACTTCTCACGCGTGACAACTGGAAGTCCCCCCTTTTAATGCATCTAGATATATTTGAGGCAAATCCATCCGGGAACTTAAGTGACTTCAAGATATCTAATATCTTTCGTTTCTCTTCTTTTGTTAAGTGGTAGCAAGCCATAGGCATTATAAATGAATTGTCATCTGGTTGTAAATTTAAGGTCTTCTTTAAACCTCCATCCATCAAATCCTTGCAAGATTTCCATGTGTCCTTTGTTTTATTCTTAATATTAAACAATGTGGCCGTCAAGCTTTCTGTCACATTCTTAACAACATGCATGATATCAGTGTTGTGTCTCAATTTTAGTTTAGCCCAATATGGCAGCTTAAAGAACACTTTTCTTTTTCCATCCATGTTTTTCCTCTCTAGACTTACGTTTTCTTGAGTTAAAAAACATATCAATGTTAGCCAAAATTTCATTTCTAGAATTTGGTGTCACTTACGTTTTCTTGAGTTAAAAAACATATCAATGTCAGCAAAAATTTCATTTCCAGAATTTGGTGTCAATGGTTCCCGCATATCTACCGTCTCGTCAATGTTCATTTTATCCATACGCCATTTGTTTGAGGCTGGAAAAAATCTTCGATGACCTATATAGAACCTTTTTTAGTATGAGTCAAGTAACGAGATGATGTTTCATCCATACATGTAGGACAAGCATTGTAACCCTTAACACTCCAACCAGAGAGCATACAATATGCTGGAAAATCATTTATTGTCCACAAAAGGGCTGCTCGTAATGTAAAGTTATGTTTCTAAGTGCATCGTAAGCATTTACACAACCCATAAATCATTTAGTTCGATAATTAGAGGTTGTAGGTGGACATCAATATTAATGTCAGGTGATAAGGGACCTGGAATCAACATTGGCATGAATATATATGGGTCTTTCATACATATGCTATGCGAACTGCTTAAGTTACCAAATGGATTGAATCTATCTATTCCAACCCTAAGCGCATATTACATGGATCAATAGAGAATGAAGGAAACTCTTTATTAAGATGTTTCCAAGCTTAAGTATCTGCAGGATGTCAAACTATATTATCATCATCAACTCATATTCGCACTCCATGGGCTAAATCTCTTTAAATTAACATAAAATTTAACTCAATAGAATTAATTAATAACACATACTATCTCTCTGTACATGATGATGCTACATTAGTTAATCGATCTTACAAGCAATATTATCCTAAACCTTGATATCATCGAGATCCATATGAATAATATTCATCATGGTGATTTCCTTCATCAAAATTGAGCGAGTAACTAACAGCATCATACTGGAATATCAAAGGCTTCGAAGATCCGTATATGCTTTTTTTGCTTCCTTCGATCACCTTCTTCATGAGCTTCCTCCAATTCCGGCTCCTTCGTACACTGCTACTGTTAATTTGTGTGCAGTCTTCCTGATCGGAGATTGAAGAAGTTGATGTGCAGTCAGAAACGTTAGATAATCGTCCTTCAATGGAGGTGGTGCTGGTAAGGTTAATTGTGGTGGCCATCTCTGTGGATAGAGAAGAGTTGTTGTTTGCTGTTTGTTGTGAATTGTGAATTACAATGGTGAATGGAAGTTTACTTAGAGGAAGTGGCCACTTTATAGTTGGTGTAGGAGCGGGTTTTTGGTAATTATGATAATGAATGGAAGTTTATTTAGTGGAAGAGGAGACTTTATAGTTGGTGTAGAGGGGGTATTTGGTAATTTTTAGTGTGTGTAATGTACCTTTAAATCGTAGGTGTAAAGAGGTCGTTAGAACGTCAGTTGGCAGTCTTTACACATAATTTTTGGGACTTTGTAATATTTTGACTGGAAATCTTGAACCATCATATTCTAATTTTTCTTTTGTAATGAATTTTTAAATGAGCCGACAATCTTTTTTTCGACACCATTTTATAACTATTGTAGCATTAAAACTCTTATCCTATGGTTTTATACTTTAACAAAAGAACATAGAGTGATCTGAAAGATGTGTTAACATCGGTTTTTAGTCCATGTGCATAGTCTAAACATTCCTAGCGAAAGTTCGCTTTAAATTTACATCATTGTCTAGTCATGATACATGAAGAAAACAGATCGTTGAATACACGTCATAAATCTTATCTTATAACATTACTTTTACAAAAGACATAAAAACAAAAAGATCATTTTCCTTCGTCTTTTTCTTTTCATGTCATTGTTCGCCAAATAATCCACTCAGAATACAAGAAAAGTTGATTTTATTTAAGTATCCAAGTCTATTCTTCGAAGATTCCAGGAGTTCAGTTGGCTTCAGAAGGACTAAGAACATATCACATGACTTCACATGGGGAAGTGATATGCCTTTCTGAACATGGTATATATAGCAAGAAATGTACGTGTAATTTTTGGTTTTGATTTTTGTTTCATACGGAATTAATTTTCGGTTATGTATCTTCCGTAAAAAAAATATCTCTCGTCCACATGCACGGTTGATACTAAAATTTACTTTGGATTCCTTAGTCTTCCTCCTCGTACTATGTTTTTTTCAAGATTCTATCACTTTAATATCGAAGCGATAAAGCGATGTTCGTGATGGCTAATCTATCAAAAAACAAATAGACATTACATGAAATCTAAGTAATACCAATGACGGTATTATCGGCAAAATAGGCTTTACCGGCGACATCTGAGTTCCGTATTAAGTTGTCACCGGTAAAGCCCATTCCGCCAGTAATACCATCGACGACATTGATAGTAAGGTAATATGGGTAATACCCTAAAATGACCGGGAAATCTTCAATCCATTACCACTATATGTCATCGCCAATGATGCATATTGACGCTAAAGCCCGTCGACGCTTGGGCCGATGTGTCTACATTGGGAGCTTTTTCCCCATTGCTCAGTTTATGCACATATCTCCTAAAACATTCTCTTCTTTGGTTATTTCGACTGTGATAATTAGGTTGTTGCTAAAGCAAATCGCGATGAACACCCATGATTATCACCACCACGAAACAGGAACCATTGGGGTGTATTATACCGGCGACGACTATCGTTTTTGTGGCAACGAATTGACCACAACACCGACGACATTTGCAATTCTCGCCCTCCACTCTCTATCTCCCTTCCTCTTCTGACCAAAGAAAACAAGTTTAATTGGTACTTCTTTGTGTTTTCAGTACCGTCGGTGTCTTCTCCCTCTCTGGCGACTATGCAACTGCTGCTTCTCCTTCTCCAGCAACTGCCACCACAACAACAACTTCTCATTCTTGATTTCAGGTTAGCGATTTCACTTTTGTCTAATTTTGTATGTGTATTTTGTATATGTTTATGTGCTTTTTTGTAAGTGTGAATATTTATATGTATATGCGTATCATTGTTTGGGTATGTGTATTTGGTATGTTTATATGTGTACATGTATGATGTATGTGTACGTGTATTTATATGAATCCAGAATTTATGTGCATAATACATGTATATGTGTACATATTACGTTTATATGTGCATAATATATGTATATGTGTGTAAATTGTATCTATATGTGTGTAAAATATATGTGAAATAATCGTAGGCTTAGAGATGTGTTAACTTGTTATGACTTAATTAGGCAAGCCTCAAAGCTAAATAACATGTAAAATACAATTCTATAATTTGAAAAAAATAAATAGGATGCTATAATTCACAATGTCATTTAAAATACAATGCAATAATTGGAAAAAAAAAAAAAAAAAAAGAGTGACGCAATGATTCATAATGTCTTTTAAAGTACAATGTTATAATAGAAAAAACAATATAAGTAAATTTCCATAAATAAGCAACAAATATGAAAAAGTAAAATGCCATAATAGAAAAAAGAAAGTATATAATATTTAAAGTGCAATGTTATAATAGAAAACTTAAAACAAAAGTAAAATGCTATAAAAAATAAAAATATGGAAAAGTAAGATGCTATAAATAACAAAAATATGCTACAATTCTATTTGTTTCTGTCTCTTTGTTTTGATAATCGTGAGCTTAGAAACACTCGTCCGAAATTGATTTAGAAATTAATTTTGGTATGGCCCCATTTTGGGACTGCTTCTTGAATATTTTATCTCATTTACAATGTGAACATGTATTAAATGGTTTTTTGCTTAAGACAAATATGATTGTCATTTTCTCTTTGCTCTTCAGGTACATACTTATATATATACTTAGGAGCTAAGGGGGAATGTTGTAGAATTTTTCTTAAACATACAGCTATGTAATATATGTTCACTTATGAGATAAGGTATTCAAAAAGTGGGTTTAGAAATTTACCATTGAGAATACTCTATTTAATTTACAATGAATACTCTATTACATTATTGTTTCTCGTATAGTAAAACTTAAACCGAATGTAACTTTATTCGGGGATACCTTTTAAATAATCGACTTTCTATATACTCTATTCGAATATTGTTTAAGTTGCACCATACCTATTTGATATTAGTTGGGCCACTAATCCAAAACTTAATTCTCCTGAATTCTTGCAAGGGTTCGCTAATTTTATTGAGTTATGAAAAGTACATATCGATAGAAGAAATTATATCATATGTTCGTGTGAAAAATGTTATTGCTTTCCTTTAAGTGTAACTCATATCTATGTTCATGGTTGGTATTATTAACTTATAAATAAGATCTACGAGTAATATCGGTCACTATACTGATCGATCAACTTATGGGAGTGATGTCTACGTTAGATCTGTGAGGTGTTTAAAGTGGAATTACCAAATGTTACATTTTTTTATCAAACATGTCCTACCTTCTATATGATCTTTACCTGGTTATTCCTTATTCGATAAAACTTGAAGTATTCCTTAGGATTATTGAAGAATTTGGTAACTATTAAGATAACTGTATAAATACGAGTGAATACTAAGACTTAGTAATATTCATATTTAGGTCGTTTAAAACGGTTAAGTTGAAGTGCTAGTTAAGGAGCTGACTTTCCCATGAGTCTTCCACCTTTATCAGGTTAGTGGATAGTTACTTTCATGAACATGTTTTTAATACAACTACTTATTAAAAGTATTAAATATCTATTGAAAGCATATATGTGAAATAAGTTCTTATTATGTGGAATTCGTTTTAAATGTATATCTGATAACATATGTTATGCAAACCAGATATGGTTATATATTTTTTAAAGTATATATATGGTATTATTACATGATAATCTTAATGAAAGTATTTTTACTGAAAAGATTAATGTATATTAAATACATGTTACTTTGTGTTAAATAGATATATTGAATTATGATAGTGCTATATAAACAAGAAAACGGTTTTGGAAGTTGGTTACAAGCATTGTAGTCATTCTTATTTTTGAAATAAGACATATAAAGGATGCTTGGTTCCAGTATATTCCAGGAGAGTTTGATTATACCCTATATTTTAAAGATATTACCAAGGCATGAAATTTGTGTTGGAAGTTAATTACGGGTATCGTAAATCAATCTAGTTATGAACCGAGACCTAATGGGGATGATTAGTTCAATTAAGTTGAAAATAGGTTGCATCATATTAAGGGTATGTGTGAGATGAGAAGAGAGACTTCAACATTATTCGAAGACACTGATTTTTGGTGGGGAATGGGTTATGTACAAGAGTACTATATTATTATACTCCCTCCTTTTCTACAACTAGAAATGGCGTGTCTATTTTAGGTAGTTGTTAGGTGCCTGGTTATTTGTCGGAGTAGGATGAAAACCAATGACTAAACCTAGTCTTGTGGAATCACTGTCAGACTTATAGTCCGTAAGTGTTAATGAATTATATTCATATGAGGATACCAGATCATATTTCCATTCGTTGTACTATATCCTCTACTATGGTTGCCTTTATTGGCTCATGCATGCTGCCAAGGAATCCCCAATGCAGTATATTCAAATCGTTGCTTACAATGACCTCGCAGGATAGATCTCATAAGATCACTCTTATAGGATCAGTATGTGAGGATCAACATGATGGGTAACTAACGTTAAAATGTCTTATGGATAATTATGATGGTTTGTTGGATAATAGTTGGTTTTGCAGGATTATTAGTGTCATCATCATAATATTGTGGGGTTGAAAACCCTATATGTCTCATCAAGTTTCCCAACCTAACCTACTCAATTTGTATGCATCACATGTAGCGGTGTTAAGAATGTTCAAGACTTGAATAGGATGTTAGGTGACTAAAAAAAAGGCATGTAATAATGTTTAGGACCGTTTGGTCTTTATGTTGTAACTATGTTGTATATTGATTATGACATCATTGGAGTTTTATTATTTTGAAATAAACATTTGTACTTCAAAATACTTTAATATATACTGAGATTGTCTGCAAAAAAATGTTATGGTTTTTAAAGCATAAAGAAAAAGTTTTTTTGGTTCTGCAAGGTAGGGGATGTCACACTATTAGAGGAAGTCAAAAAAGAATGATATCATGGTTGTACTTTGTTTTAGTCTACAAAGGGAAAGAAAGTTGCTCATAAGGTGTTGCAATACTTTCCCTTGACTCCCATACTATGTTGTTGTATGGTTCCAAACGCACAGCTCAAAATATGATTTGGCATAGTACTGAGTGAGATGAGTGTGTGATTCATTATCCTATTGATGGATCTGCATGGACAGAGTTTGATAGTAACTACACAAATTTATCAAGAAATCCTCAAAACATTCTCCTAGGGCTTGCAGCTAACGCGTTTAATCTATTTTGTAAAATGAGTACAACTCACAGCACGTGGTCAGATGTACTAACCACATATAATCTGTCGTCATTGCTATGTATGAAAAAGTCTTCGTTTATTTTGTCCTTACTGATATCCGACTCAAAATCACATAAGAAGGACATGGATGTCTTGCTTAGGTTATTGGTGGATGTAACATCCCGATTTCCGAGAATAAGATTTAGGGATTTCATGTAATTAAGGAAGTCTACTCGACGAGTTGGAGGCCCCAACTCGTCGTGTAGAGTTTTAGTCAACCCGCGTGATTTACGTGGTCTACTCGACGAGTCGGAGGACCCCGACTCGACGAGTAGGAGCTGGAAGATGAAACCCTAATTTTTAGGGTTTGCACCCTATATAAAGGACTTAATCCGCCTCTTATGGCCTCCCTTACCACTTCATTACCCAGAGAAGACAACCTAGCGATTATTTGTTGTTTGCTTGTGCTTGTGAGACTAGAAGAGTTCTTTGGGTGCATTTTGTTGTAGAAGTTTGAAGGTTGAGAAGCTTGGAACGAGAATGAGCTTGTAGATCCAACATCTATAATGTTTTGCCATCTTTTAGTATATTTGTGGAGCACTTTGGGTGTTGGGTAAGATCTGGAGTTGTAACTTCAGATCTAGACTACTCTAAGTCCTTAGAGTTATAAAGTCACTGAACTTATCAAGCATTGACCCTTCTCTTTGGCTAAAACCCCTCCTTTAGCTTCGTTTTGGCATTTAGGACCTTGCATGTACGTAAAGTTTGCAACTTTACAAGGAAACCATGCCCTATGAGGTTAGATCTGCAATTTGGAGCTTTAGGGTAGCTTAAAAACGTCTGATTGAGTAAAGTACTGAAGGTACTCGACGAGTTGCATGGCCAATTCAACGAGTCGGATGAAGATTACATGTATTAAATCTGCACAGGTTCGGCAAGTCAGTGAGAAGACTCGACGAGTTAGTTAGGGTTTTTCCGAACACTTGGACATCGCATGGACTCGACGAGTTGGCTGGGAACTTGGTGAGTAAACAAGGGTTTTCATGATTTTCTCGAGTTCTGGAAGAACTCAATGAGTCAGTAGGCTACACTCGACAAGTTGCGTCAACATGGACTGTTGACCTCGATCGTTGACTTTGACTTTAACCAAGGGTTGAAAAGTTTGACTTCTGGGGGTATTTTAGTAATTTACGAATTTATGGAAGGGGATCATTGGTGGATGTAGGTGTTGGATTTGGAGCTGTACTTTGAGGAATTTGACATTATCATTCTGAGCTACTTGTGAGGTAAGTTTTGTTGCATGGCACCATGCAATTGGATAGACTAAATGAGAGAAATAACACTTGTGGTTTATTAATATATTATAAGTTCTAATATATTAATAATATTATTTAATTAGTTTGATCAAGAATTAATTTAGAATTAATTAAGTGATCTAAAGATAACTAATTAAATATATGGGTTGATTATGTAAATCATAGATATCTTGTATAGTGGGCTAAGAGGCTCCATAGATAATCAAGTTAGGTTAAACCCATTGGACGCTCCATGGAGGCTCCATGGGAGTTACAAACCCATGGGTCATGGAAATGAAGAGTCATGACACATTAGGGTTTACATGGTGTAACCCTAGATGTGTCAACACTATATAAAGCTCATGTTTCTCCCAAAATCGGCTACACATGCATGCTTGAGGGCTAGAGCTGATTTTTAGAGTGTTATACTTTCTCTCCAAGTTTACACCAAAGCATTTAGTGTTGTGTGAAGCATTTGAGGCATAACACTTGGGGTGCTAGGCTCACAAGGTTTCAAGGATCAAAATCAACAACAAGGTATGTAGTTCTATCTTTTATTCAAGTTAAAATTATTCCCCATGTATGCTAGATAGGATCATAGCCTTGGATATCAACATTGCATGATAATTAGACAAACATAGACCAAGGTTATTAGGGTTGCATGTACACTTAGGAAGTGTTAAAATGCTCAAAACCCTTCAGTGGTATCAGAGCCTAGGCTTGTTTGTTTGTTATTTGTGCTAAATAGTTGAAAAAAGTCGATTTTGTGCAATCCGCCTGATGAACTCGCCGAGTCCATGGGGGGACTCGCCGAGTTCATGTGTATCTTCATCCTACTCGCCGAGTAGGTTCATGCACTCGGTGAGTAGGAGCCACAGAATGTAGATTTTTGACTTTAGTTGCTGGAAATGGACTAGAAACATTACCCTAAACTGTTTTGGTACTTGAAAACTTGTTTTAGATGGTGTAATGTCCTTGCTAATCCATTTACAACAAGAAGTTATCAAAACTACAAAGTTTTAAGTGTAATTTTGATTCATGAAAGTGTTCATGTTCATGTTCTTGATCTTATGATGTTTAGGTGATCATAGGAATTGTTTGTAATTAACCTATGTGGTAGATTAATTCTTGATCATTATGTGTTTTAATGGAGTCCATTACTTGTCCTCAAGTTATGGAAAACCAAAAGTCCCTTTGCTTTAAAACCATTAAAAGAACACATGGGTTATAAAAATGAAGAGTCTACATTTTTAATACCCTAATAAACTCATAAGTTACAAGAAATGAAAAGTTTTGAAAGTTTACAAAACTTGCCCTCAAGTTTTGGAACAAGTAAAGTCATGTTACAACTTTGGTTCCAACCCTTAGAATTTTAAAAGTTAAAATTCAACCCTTATACTTATAATATTATAAGTTAATAATAATAAATATATGTATAAGATCAAAGTCGTCTTACCGCTAATACACCTCATTCACGAAGCCAGTCTATAAGGTGGGTATAAGGTTGTTGCCTATAAAATGGCAACTTAATGGGTATCCACTCTCACCCACCGCTTGCTTGACTGGTGGATGGTCGTTAGCCGAAAGGGTAAGACAAGGACTTATAAATTCTCATTAAAAGTATAATGATTATTATAAAGTAGCTAAATGTTTTATAAATTCCCAATCTTAGTTACTTTAGGAAAATGTGAATAAGGTGCTAATCCATGAAATTACACTTTGCACTTTGTTTAAGTCATTGGTGGAGCGTGTGTGGTTTACCGGCACACTAACTTGGACTTAACAAGGAAGGCAAAGGGTGACTTAAGGTTTTTCATGAGGTCGGAAGGAGCGTGTGTGGTTTACCGGCACAACGATTAAGTGAAAAACATTAAGGGTACCAAGTAATTTGCATGGTTACTTCACACCTTGT
The DNA here is from genome assembly GCF_002870075.4 of Lactuca sativa. Taxonomy (NCBI): domain Eukaryota; kingdom Viridiplantae; phylum Streptophyta; class Magnoliopsida; order Asterales; family Asteraceae; genus Lactuca; species Lactuca sativa. The sequence continues at coordinate 339,618,102 of NC_056626.2, forward strand.
TTTGTGATCCTCGGTATCCCAGTCACAAAACATGAAGGGCACACTCGAGATTGAAACATGCCATTGAAAAGTTCAATGAATCTCAAAGAATCTAGGAATTTCTAAAAGCCAAATAAAACCTAATAATTTATATTTCGTTTTCATGGTGGAAATTGGTGAATCGTCATTCACCTACCTTTCAAATATGTTATAACTTGGATTACGGCATCCCACTTCTAGGTTATAATATATTGTGATTGGATCCTAGCCTTAATATTACATTTGGGTGTTTTATTAAGGACTATCCCTATATCTAAACTAAACTTACTTTCTTCTTTTCAGATGTTTTCCAACAATGCTACTCCTGGCTCAAACCCTACAGGCTCGTTCTCTCTTATGAACCTTTGTGGGAGAGTCATCTTTGATGGATCCAACTTCAATGACTGGATCAGAAACATCAGGATGGTCACTCGTTACGAGAACAAGGAATATGTTCTTGACAAGGAGCTTAAGGTGCCTGAGCCAACTGCTACTCCTGAGGAGTTTGTTGAATATGAGGCACATGAAAGAGATGCTACCAAAGTGGCATCCATCATGATGGCCACCATGACAGCCGAGCTCCAAAAGTCCTATGAGGACTACTATCCTTTTGAGATGCACCAGGATTTGATGGACCGCTACCATCAGAGTGTTCGTCAAGAGTGATATTAAATCATCTCCTCTATGATCATAACCCGAATGAAGAGATGGCGAACCCATCACAAGCCACATGCAAAAAAATGCAAAGGTATGTAGATCGATTGATGAAGTTGAATGTGAACTTCCCTGAGGAGTTAGCAATAGATATTATTTTGCACTCCTTACCTTCGTGTTATGATCAATTCCGCATGACATATCACATGAATAAGGAGGAAGTTACACTTAACAAACTTCAGGGACTCCTAAAGACCACAGAATCAGGTCTTAAAGGTAAGTCGGTTGTGACCACTCCTGCTACTACTCCAAACTTAGCACCTATCCTGGCAATTGAGAAAGGTAGAGGGAATAAGAGAAAGAACCATTCGAAGGGTACCAAGGGTAAGACCCTTGATGGCTCCTCTTCTAGCGGAACCAAGAAAGGTTTCGTTACACCTTCTTCTGATCCCAAAGAGGCTGAATGCTTCTACTGCCATGAAAAGGCACACTGGAAGTGTAACTGCCCAAAGTACCAGCAAGATTTGAAGGATGGGAAGGTTAAACCCAACCATGCAGGTATTTACACTATCTCATCTAATAATTCACTCTATTCTAACTCTTGGGTCCTTGATACCGGTTGCGGTATTCATATTTGATCTGAATTGCAGGGACTAAGAAGAAGTGAGAATGTGGAGCATGGAAAGATAAACTTGATCATGGGGAATAGGAAAGTTTCACCTGTCACCAAGATTGGATTTTATACTTTGTTGCTTAGTAGTGGATTTACTTTAGATTAGAATAAATGTTGTTATTCACCAGAAATGGCAAGAAATGTTATTTCCTTTCATGCTTTGTATAAACAAGATTTTACCTTTTCTTTTGATAATGAAATTGGTGGAATAAATGCTTTCTTTAATAATGTGTTTTGTTTTAAAGCATTACCTTGTGATGGTGTGTATGAAGATGTGTTTGTTGTAGATAACTTAGGAAATAATGTATTGTGTATTGATTCTACTAATGATAGTAACTTGGATAAAGCATCATTATGGCATTTTCATCTTGGACATATAAGCAAGAAACGCATAGGCTAACTCCAAAAGGATGGAGTCTTGGAGTCATTTGACCTAAAGTCAGATGATAGTTGTGAATCATGCTTACTTGGAAAAATGACAAAGTTTCCCTTCACAGGTTCTTGTGAGAGGGGTGAAGGTTTGTTGGATCTTGTACACACGGATGTGTGTGGGCCCTTCAAACATGCCACAAGGGATGCTAATCGTTATTATTTGACTTTTACTGATGATTACAGTAGATATGGATATGTCTACTTAATCAAGCATAAGTCAGAGACTTTCGAAAAGTTTAAGGAATTTAAACAGGAATTCGAGAATCAATTGGGCAGGAACATTAAGATGCTTCGATCCGATCGTGGTGGTGAGTATCTTAGTACTGAGTTCCTTGATTATCTAAGGGAATGTGGGATTGTCTCACAATTGACACCTCCCAGGACACCACGGTTGAATGGTGTAGCTGAGAGGTGTAATCGAACCTTGTTGGACATGGTTCGTTCCATGATGAGTCGAGCTACGCTACCAATCTCATTTTGGGGTATGCCTTAGAGACTGCCACCCATATCCTTAATCTGGTCCCTACAAATAAGGTTGCCAAAACACCTCACGAGATGTGGACTGGAAAAGTTCCTAGCTAGCCCACATCAAGGTTTGGGGTTGCAAGGCTTTCGTGAGACGCGAGACTCATGACAAGCTCGAACCTCAAAGCGAGAGGTGTATTTTCATCGGCTACCCACAAAAATCCTTTGGTTATCTCTTCTACAGACCTAGTGAGAATGTTGTCTTTGTAGCAAGGAGGGATGTCTTTCGAGAGAGAGAGATTTCATAAGCCAAGGAGACAGTGGGAGGCTAATTGATCTTGAAGAACTTCAAGAGTCAAGTGGTGAAGGAACCTCAAACCCTAGCAGTCAACTTGAGGAGGAACCTCCTGTTGATCCAATTATACCTCTAGTTGTACCTCTGAGGCGTTCCACAAGGGTTAGGAATGTACCTGAGCATTACTATGGTTTCCATATTACTGCGGAAGGTGAGACACTTATTAGTGATGAGACACTAGTAGGTCTGGATGAACCTAACAGCTATGCGGAAGCCATGGCAGGCCCTGAGTCTTCTAAATGGAAAGAGGCAATGGATAGCGAGATACAATCCATGTATGACAATCAGGTCTGGGACTTGGTTGACAATGTGTCAGGTCGTAAGATAGTTGGGTGCAAATGGATCTTCAAGAAGAAGACCGACATGGATGGTAATGTACACACTTATAAGGCACGACTGGTTGCAAATGGCTTTTTTCAAACTCCAGGAGTTTATTATGATGAGACCTTTTCACCAGTAGCCAAGATTAAGTCTATTAGGGTATTGTTAGCCATAGCTGCATTTCATGACTATGAAATATGGCAAATGGATGTCAAAATCGGTTTCCTTAATGGAAAGTTGGCTGAGGATGTTTACATGAATCAGCCAGAGGGTTTTGTCAGCACAGAGTACCCTAATAGAGTGTGTAATCTTGAGAAATCCATCTATGGATTAAAGCAAGCACCTCGCTGATGGAATCTTTTCTTTGATGAGAAGGTCAAAGAGTTTGGCTTCTCTAGGAGTGAAGATGAATCCTATGTATATGTCAAGGCTAGTGAGAGTATAGTTAGCTTTTTGGTACTGTATGTGGATGACATATTACTCATAGGAAATGACATGCCAACTCTGTAGCAAGTTAAGTCCTGGCTTGGGAAGTGTTTTGCTATGAATGACCTAGGAGAAGCTGCCTATATTCTAGGGATAAGGATCTTGAGAGACCGGAGGAAAAGACTAATTAGACTTAGTCAGAGTACATACTTGGATAAAGCGCTGAAAAGATTTAGCATGCAAGATTCCAAGAAAGGAGAGTTACCCATCATGAGTAACACTAGACTGAGTAAGACTCAGAGCCCGAGTACTGTGGATGAGATAGCAGAAATGAGTCGGGTACCTTATGCTTCGGCAGTAGGCTCGATCATGTATGCTATGACCTGTACTCGTCCTGATATAGCCATTACTTTAAGCATGGTTAGCAGGTTTCAGGGGAATCCTGGTAAGGCTCATTGGACAGCAGTAAAGAACATTCTCAAGTACCTGCGGAGGACTAAGGATTGGGTCCTTACCCTTGGTGGGAGTGATGACTTGAGAGTTGTAGGGTATAGTGATGCTAGCTTTCAGACTGATAGGGATAATTTATGCTCTCAGTCAGGCTGGGTCTTTACCCTGAACGGAGGAGCAATTTCTTGGAAGAGTTCCGAGCAAGAGACAGTGGCTGATTCAACTTGTGAATCATAGTATATTGCAGCTAGCGAGGCAGCAAAGGAGGCGATATGGCTGAAGAACTTCATTGGAGAACTTGGAGTTGTACTAGCTATTAAAGAGCTAATGGAAATTTTCTGTGATAGTGAAAGCGCTGTTGCCTTAGCCAAGGAACCAAGGGATCATGGGAGGTCCAGAAACATTGACAGAAAATATCATTTCATCAGACACCGTATAGAAGAAGGACTTCTCGTGGCAAAGAGGGTATCATCGGATGAGAACCCGACAGATCCCCTCACGAAGGGACTGGGTAGGGTTAAGCATCTCCAGCATGCTAGGAGCATAGGGTTGAAGGATGATATTAGTCTTAGTAGTTAGATAATTTTGAAATTTGTAAAATATAATTGACATTTGATGATGAATAAAAGTTGTGTTTATTTATGAGTAAAGTGTAGCTATCCCTTGTCAATCGTTTACTATTATTTCTTTTGCATGTTTTGACTTCCAGAATATTTATGTTGTTTTACATATTATTCAAATTATCCACAGTCAGTCATATGTTGGAAGTAGATATGAAGTAAGACTGTCATGAGTTGGTTGTAGAGGTCTAAGATGTTGGACATGGCCTCAACACTCATGAGTGCTCATAAGTTCTGCGTATTAGATTCAATCCACGCTCGCTGGTATCACTTAGTGGAATTTATCTCGAGTGATCGGGAGACGGTAATATCATATAAATGTTCAAACCTAGAGATATGACTTGTTAACTATGAGTTAGTTATGCATTGAACGTGCGAAACCGCATTGGTAACTCGATGTTATAAAACGTGCGTTTGTGTTTAATTTAACAAGTAGTAGAACAAGCATATGAGTCGAAGTTTATCTGTTCCTTCTTGGATTAGAAGTTGATATCTGGGCCCCTCGATGATTTTGTTTTGACCTATGTGCCGGGCCCGGTCAGAACTAAGTTGATGTGTTCAATTAAGTTCTATGTCAAACAAATCAGAAATCGGGAAACAAACTGCTGGACAATAAGCAAGACTATGTTCCATGTGTTTGTCCGGCTGATATCTAAGAACAAAGGATTATATGATCGCTTATCTGAAATGGCGAACCATCATCTTCTCTGTTTCGAGAAACCTTGAAAAGAGCAACGATTCTCGATCGGTTCCTGAAGTCATACTTGCAGTTATAGTTATTAGACTTATCCAAGTGGGAGACTGTTGGATAAGGTGTCTAAGTCCATAACTATTTCTGGTATGTACTTGACCCGACCCGGCATGGTCCATTTGGGTTGCATGGCACCATGAAATTGGATAGACTAAATGAGAGAAACAACACTTGTGGTTTGTTAATATATTATAAGTTCTAATATATTAATAATATTATTTAATTAGTTTGATCAAGAATTAATTTAGAATTAATTAAGTGATGAAAAGATAACTAATTAAATATATGGGTTGATTATGTAAATCATCCATATCTTGTATAGTGGGCTAAGAGGCTCCATGGATAATCATGTTGGGTTAAACCCATTGGATGCTCCATGGAGGCTCCATGGGAGTTACAAACCCATGGGTCATGGAAATGAAGAGTCATGACACATTAGGGTTTACATGGTGTAACCCTAGATGTGTCAACACTATATAAAGCTCATATTTCTCCCAAAATCGGCTACACATGCATGCTTGAGGGCTAGAGACGATTTTTAGAGTGTTATACTTTCTCTCCAAGTTTGCTCCATAGCATTTGGTGTTGTGTGAAGCATTTGAGGCATGACACTTGGGGTGCTAGGCTCACAAGGTTTCAAGGATCAAAATCAACAACAAGGTACGTAGTTCTATCTTTTATTCAAGTTAAAATTGTTGCCCATGTATGCTAGATAGGATCATAGCCTTGGATATCAACTTTGCATGATAATTAGACAAACATAGATCCAAGGTTATTAGGGTTGCATGTACACTTAGGAAGTGTTAGAATGCTCAAAACCCTTCAGTCGTATCAGAGCCTAGGCTTGTTTGTTTGTTATTTGTGCTAAATAGTTGAAAAAAGTCGATTTTGTGTAATCTGCCTGATGAACTCGCCGAGTCCATGGGGGGAACTTGGTGAACTCGACGAGTTGGCTGGGAACTTGGTGAGTCAACTAGGGTTTTCATGATTTTCTCGAGTTCTGGAAGAACTCAACGAGTCAGTAGGCTACACTCGACAAGTTGGGTCAACATGGACTGTTGACCTTGATCGTTGACTTTGACATTGACCAAGGGTTGACAAGTTTGACTTCTAGGGGTATTTTAGTAATTTATGAATTTATGGAAGGGGATCATTGGTGGATGTAGGTGTTGGATTTGGAGCTGTACTTGTAGGAATTTGACATTATCATTCTAAGCTACTTGTGAGGTGAGTTCTTCTCACAATATCAATACAGTCTAAGGCACCGATGTCGGCTCTTTTCGGATTTGTATCTGGGTTTATTGCATGATATGCTTATTGATTTGCATCCTGGTAGTTAGGATGGTGATATTCTTAGTGACTTGGTAGGTCGGTATCCTAGTATATAGGATATTCTTAGTGACTTGGTTATGTCTGTATCCTGGTTATAGGATGTTGCTATGATTAGCGATCTGTTAGATCGGTTTGACTGTTATATATGCTTGTGTATGATATTTCTGTCAACATGATTGTTTGATTTGGGGGATGGGTTGAGGTGAACCTGCTTTGTGCTGAAGGCCAACATACGCTGGGGGGATCGGATAAACTACAGGCCCAGGAGGGCATACTAGTCAGGCCGAAGGCCAGTCGAGCAGTCCAGATAGGCTGAAGGCCCTGAGAGGCGGTCCAGACGTGCCGAAGGCTCAGAGAACGGTCCATATTGTTTGGCGTTGGTATTTTGGGGGAACTAACTAAGCTTTGGGCTTACAGATGTTGATTTTGTTTTAGGTACTTCTGAAGATCGCGGGAAGGCGAAGGCGTGATCATACACCTCCTTATGTTTTCATGATTTGATTATGGGATACCCTGACACTAAACTATTTTGAAAACAAGTTTCGTAATAATTGTCGGTTTTATGAATGTTTCAAAAAGTTTAAATTTGGCATGATTTCTTATGGTTGTTACTAGTTAGTATCAGAGCCTTGGTTTGAGTAAATTAGAGGAAACACTCGTGTGTCTCCAATCTCAAACTAAGGGCAAGAATTTTAAAATGATTTTTCAAATAGTTTTCAAAATAATAAAGGTGGATGCAAGTGTACGATTACCCGAAACGAGTATGTAGACCCCGAAATACCTTACAGATTATTTGATCTTCTGATATGTTAGAACAGCATGCTAGTAATAGGCTAGGGATCTTGAGGAATTGCATGATAGAATTGCCTGAGTATATGATGCTTGATAGCCTAGGGTTTTTCCTTATATTAAATTGGCATCATTACTGTAGTTGCTTAGTGTATGCATCACGACTGTACATAGTTAAGATCTTATAGCCTAAGAATGTTTGGTTTTGCCTTATTTCCTGTTCTTGTCTGATGAAGGGCTTAGGGTAGGATCAGGTATCCGAAAGTCTATAGGGTCCAACGTTATGTATGGCTAGCATACACAACTGTTGCAGGGTTGGTAGAAGTTTCATGGGTGGGTTGTTCGAGGTCGATAAGCCAGTATGAGATATTTAGCATTCCTCTAGAAGTGAGGATTGAGCGCTCGCCATATTTTTTTAGGGCGTTGTGATGATACTTGAGACAAATATGGGTAGGTGTGGAAGGTAGTATGGTCCCATATTAGTGAAAGCACATGACCCATATGCGTAGCAAGGAAATCATTGATGGGTTTTGGTCATAAGACATCCTATGTGCTCATACAAACCCTAATGCTTGGATCTAGGTTTCTCTATTGTACATGCAAGTTATCCAAGACTATAAACACTAATTCTAGCATACAAGTAATCATATTAACATAAGAATAGGTTTAAGATGTTACCTTGATTGTTATGTAGTAATAACAATCCCAAATCTCCTTGTACTGACTTTAGAAAGCTTAGAGTCACAATTGTCACTTCTCTAATGGTTCACAAACACCATAAGCAAGAGGATGAAGAGGAGAGAGGATGGAGGCTGCCCAAAAACGTCTACAAACCCTAGAGGAGTCTTAGCCACGTTTTTGGGTCATAAGGGATCCATATATATAGAAGGCAATTACGGTTATCTAACAAGGAAACCCTAATTTGGATGCTTAAGCCCTAAGCAACCCATGAAGCCCTTTCCTCAAGGCCTTGGATGATTTCATATGGGCTTCCCCCATAGAATTCGTCCACCTGATAATATAAGGCAATCCATGGCCCAAATTGCAATTATCTTATAATTACAATTCCAGTCCCTTAAGTTTAATTAATCTCTTTTAGTCACAAAACTAATTACCAATTAATTATTGACTAATATTAATGAACCAATATGATTTCTCCTTTAATATATTATTCCCATAATATATTAATAAATCATATTTAATCCTTTCTCTCCATAATTCATCCTATCAAGTTGCTTTGGTGAAGGAAACCCAAAAGGACCATGCACCATCGGGTCAAGTACATACCAAAATAGTTATGGACTTAGACACTAATCCAACAGTCTCCCACTTGGATAAGTCTAATAACTATTCTGCGTATGACTCCAGATCCTGATCTGCAATCGTAGCTTTCCAAAGCCGCTGTCAACTCTGATCCTATCAGATACGCATGTCCTTAGATAAGGGATCATATATTCCTCCATTCTAGATATCATATGAGATATGATTTCAAATCATTATCTTTGTACTATATCTCGATTCCGATTTATGACGACTGACTAATTGAACAAATCAAATTAGCCCTAGCCCGGCCGAGCATTTACGTTTGTCATAACTAAATCATCGAGGGGCCCAAAGATATCGCTTTTATCCTACTTTGGATAAAAGGAACGGATAAACTTTGATACAATGCTTGCTTGCACTCACTCACCGAATCACACACAACAATATGTTTTATAACACCAAATTACTAGTGCGTTTACATATTATCAATGTGCAACCGATTTGCAAGATACAACTCACACATCTCGGTTTCAAGAATATAAGATGTTATCGTCTCACCAATCACTCGTGATGCAATTCATGGAGTGATCCAAGTGAGCGTGGGTTTAATCCAATGCTCAAATCACATTCATAAGCACTCATGAACGTTGCAGCAAACATTTGCTTATGGCTAATACTCTTTTAGACAATCCACACACCAATTCATGACAGTCTTCATTCATATCTACTTCCAGCATATGAACGACTATGGCCCGTTCGAATAATTCGATTATTCTTAATAAATTCAATTATTCTGGAAGTCAAAACATGCAAAGTGAAACACAAGAATAATACTAATCCCATATGGCCTCAAACCTTTGAGTATAAATAAAACTCCTTTTATTTATCACCATATCGATTACTCATTATTTGTCGTTTCGGGTAATCAACTTCTTACTTGAATTACAACACTTGTCTCATGCTCATAGCATGCACACAATGTTTACCTATGGTTCTTACTTTGTGAAATAGATCACATTGAACACATTTCCAATCATTATCATTTCACAACTCCAAATCCTTTTTCCATAAGTGAAAGAATATCAAATTCTTGCTACTTATAGAATATGCTAGATTCTAACATTCTATGGAATGATCCTTTCGTAATGTCACTGCACCAAAGTCACAAAGACTATTGCCAATGATATTACAAAGTCCTCTATCGGACATTGTTACAAGACAATTCCTTAGATATGATGTCTCTCACTTAAAAGTACATTCCTTTGAACATCCTTTTGCATAAAAGTTTCTAATCTAGACATAGATTTTCAATATTCAATTCCCAATATGCACACGCTTCCATATTTTCCATATGACAACTCATTCTTAATAGAATCTTATCTATTCGTAATGATGTCGATATAGTCCATCCAATATAGAAACATTTCCATAATTTCCATATGACAACTCATTCTTAATAGAATCTTTTCTATTCATAATAATGTCGATATGGTCCATCCAATACCATGCTTCCAACTACTCACAAGCGACCAATCCTCGTCAAACTTTGGATTGTCCTTTGATAGTTGTTTAATTATTTTAGTCAAAACCAATTCTAGTCCCTTTCCCCTCTAAATGCGCTCGACATTTGGAAAATTTTTAGAATGGTCAAACATTAAAGCATTTGCAATCGATCCTATACCCGAAGCGTATGGGACAAGACGCATAATGTTTTATTTGCTATGTTCTCAAAATTCGAATTGTGAAGAGGAATGCCGTAATCATAATCGAAATTTTAAGAACACACTATGTACCTTTGACTAAATTTATTAAAATTTCTCAACGTAAGCCTTCAGATTTGAAATGAAGCATAATATTCTCTCCCTTAATTGTAGCAAAACAACTTTATAACCCTTAGTACTTTGCAAGGTATAACTCGTGTTTTCTATAATTAATATTGCCAACTTGCAATACGTACCTTAATAATCATACAATCATAACATTTATGCTCCCACTATCATGATGATTATTATAAAACATAACACTTATGCTCCCACTAGCTTCGACATGTATTCATAAACATCTTAACTTTCAGAAAAACAATGCTTATTGAATTTTTTAAGTTCATGTTTCTAATACTTAGTGCTTTGATAATCTTTTATCAAGGCTTCTTGAACTTATACACCTTTGCCTTCGATAGTTCATATGTGTGTCTAAACACTTAAGACTAATTGCCAACCTCACAATTCAAATTATGGAAAGGGATACCGTAACCATAATCGAATTCGAGAATGCAATTTTACAATCACTATCTTCTTAAAATCTTTCTTAGTGAAAGCATTTCCTCACAATCATTTTCATGAAGGAGGAAATCTTATGACACTTAGATTTAAACGGTGTATGTGTTCCTATCCATGTGAATTTGTTAAAACCAAAGTTTACGACAAATTCAAACTCATATGGACCGAACTTTCTTAATCTTGATTTCTTGCCTTATGGTAGCACAGCTGCCCACCATGTCTTCCAAGTAGTTAAGCAGCTCACCCTTTCCTATCAATTTACCTTTCATTGATTAAGGTGCTTTGCCTTTTATGCGTTCAAAATGAGAACTCATAGGACTCACATGCATATTTAACTCGATTGGATTGGCACAGAAACAAAATAATGTCAACACGATAGGTTGTAAACCTCAACTCGTGTGCTAGTGATGATCGATAAGGTCTATTTGATTTGTTCTTGAAACCTTTCAAGACCAATAAGACTCCCACTGACTCCTTGACATATAAGATTCTCATGTCAACAACCATTTCTTGACAAACAAATGTTCAAGAGTTAGTGTAGCTTTTATCAAAACACTTCATAAATTGGTCCTAGTTGGTCTTTCTCTTATCCAGGACATCACAACTTTCCACATTTGATGAATGTTATAAACCTTTCTAATTCTTATCACTCAATGTCGCAATCTTAACTCTAAGACTTGTTTTGGAACGAAGTATGATTAACTTCTTGATTTAACCATTTCTTCAATTCTTGATTCCTCTTCTTAGTCATACAATTGTACTAAGACTCACTTAGAGGATCAATTGACATATGGTTCTTAATCATTAAGATCTATCATAAAGCATAAAAGGTAGTCTCCCTTCTTCTTAGAATGGAGAAGGTTTTATCTTTCTGCCTACTTGATTCATCTTATTCATTCTGCTATTGATTTAAACTTTTTCAATCAATTCAGAATTACACTTAATCTTGTAAGTATAATCATATTTACTAAACCTTTAGTAAATCATGACAAATATCTTTGTTACTCTTATAGTGGACTCGATTAACACGCAACTTTATGTGCTCGATCTCCTAGTCCTTCACTTGACACTTTGTCAATGAATTAGTCTAATTTCCAAATATGAAATTTCTCATTCATCGTGCAACCAAGTTGCATGATTCCAAGTTTTTGTCCAATTGAAACTTGGGCGATGAGAAACTCTCCATATTTGGTAAATTCTCGACTTTCCATAAATAACATAATAAGAACCAAATCCATTATTGCTAATAATAGAAACATTTTAACATCAATTTTTCATACACGCCATTGTAAGGATAATATAAAATCAAAATTTATTTATTGTGGAAAAAAATTGTCCTTACAATGGAATTCATTGAAAAACTATGCTAATACATCTTTCTTAGCAATCTAATTCTAACTCTAAGTAGTAGCTCAAGAATCTAATCTTCGAGAAATGCGATCGAAATCCATTCCTTCACGGTTAGATTTTGCTCACTTCTTCCCTTAAGCTTCCTTTCTTTTCTTCGATCCTATAAAACATCAATTGTAATTTTATCACATTATGTATTAAGAATCTAGAATAGAAGCTTAAAAGAGTTAGTTAATGGATTTTACCTATATTAGAGCCATACATTTCGACTCTCCCATCTCTTAGATCTCTTAGGTAAATGGGGCAGCTTCGTCTCCAATGCCCTTTCTCTTGGCAATAAAAGCAAATTGACTCTTCTGGAACATGACATGGAACTACTTCAGACATTGTCTTTCTCTTATGATCAAACTTTTCGATCATAGCATGTCTTTCGTTGCCATTGTCTATATCCATAGAGGTCTTAAAGGCAGATTCACCGATCAACTTTGCTTTTCCATTGCGCCAAAACATTTCTGTTTCAGCAGCAATAAGCATGTAGGTGAGATCTATAAGAGTCACGTCGCGGTTCATCATATAGTACTTTCTTACGAACTCACGATATGAGTTAAGAAGTGACTGAAGAACCCAATCAACAACCATTTCCTCATAGACAACGGATCCCAACATTCTTAACCTATCAATGTGTGACTTCATCCCTAGGACGTGTGCACACACCGGCTTTCCTTCTTTATGTTTACTTGCCAAAAGGGCTTGAGTGATCTTGAACTTTTCAAGCCTTTGAACTTGTGGGTTAGGGAGAATAATTGGAGGAGGTGGAGGAAGTGAAGCATGATTTCTTGTTCCTCGATCGAATCGTGGAATATCATCTTCATGTGGAAAGCTTGTTCCACGGAATTTGGGAAGACCATAGTTGTCGAACTTTGACATCTACAAAATGGGAGAAAACGAATTCAAGTTAGTTGATTGATTGGGTCCTTAGTAAATCACCCAAATGAGATACTAAGGCTAGGACCCAACACAATATTCTACAACTCGGGAGAGGGATGTTGTAACCCAAATTGCATAATATTTGAAGTTAAATGAATGACGATTCACTAATTTCCACCATGAAAAACGAAAAAGAATTTAAGTTTTAAATCTATGAAAACTCCTAGATCCTTTGAGATTCATTGAACTTTCAATGGCATATTTAAATCTCGATATGCCCCTCTTGTTTGTGACTGGGATGCCGAGGATCACAAAGCGGGTGTAAATAACCATGCAAACTACATGGTGCCCTCACATGTTACAGTCACCTATTTGATGTGCCGGTAAACCACACATGCTCCACCGAACTATGACAAACATTGAGTCACCCTTTGCTACCTTTGCTTAGAACCATTTAGTGTGCCGGTAAACCACACACGCTCCACTAACGTCTTCGCAAGGGCACAAAGTGTAATTTCATGGAATTGCATCAATTCACTTTTGCCTAAGTAACTTAGATTGGGAATTTGAAAAAAAAAACATTTAGTTACTTTAGTAATTCATTATACTTATAATGGAAGGTTTTGTCCTATCCTACCCGTTCGGCTAACGACCCTCCACTAGTCAAGAGTGTGGTGGGTAAGAGTGGATACCCATTCAATCGCCATTTTATACGCAATTTCCTTAAACACCCCTTATAGACCAGCTTTGTGAATGAGGCCTACTAACGGTAAGACTGACTTTTACTCATACATATATATAATGTTAGACTTTTAATGTTATATATAGTATAGGGTGTATTTTACACTTTTAAAATACTAGGTGGTCTAATTTAACAAATATACTTTTAATTCAATTAAATTGTAAACCTAAACTTTTATGGATTTATTAAGCCTCTTTTAATTATACACCTTAATTAATTAATAAAACCATAAGGGTGTGATTTGAACTTTTCAAAACAATACTAGGGTTTTAGAATTTAACATTCCTAATTAAACTTTTAATCAACTTTTAAATTCCAAAACTTGAGGGCAAGTTTTGAAACATTTCAAAACATTAGGGTTTAGAATTTAAATATACATCAAATTAAACTATTAATCCAAAATTTTAAATTCGAAAACTTGAGGGCAAGTTTTGAAACCTTTTCAAAACATTAGGGTTTTAATTATTTAAATTTCAAAACAACAAAACTTTTGGGTTCAAATTTAAACTATAAAACCTAAAGGGGAAAATATGAAACTTTTCATAACAACAAGGATCAAATAAAAAATAATCTAAATTAACATTTAATCACATAATTATCCATACTTGATTTATTTAATGATTTGTTGCAAAACAATTTACCAATTTAATCAAAATAATTAATCAATTATCATATAAAGAAACAAATATTTTATTAATTGATAAATATCTTCAATTAGATCAAGAATATACTCATATATATCAAAAAATCGGATTTATATTGATCTAATGTGATAAGGCAACTTTCCATAAGCAAAAACAGCAAGAAAACGCGAAGATAGCCCCATCTGACGAGTTGACTCGTCGAGTCAAGCTTGGACTCGTCGAGTCTGCATGGACTCGGCGAGTTCAGCTATGGACTCGGCGAGTCCAGCCTCCAGAAACCAAAAAATTGAATTTTTCAAACATATCAAGCATCAATACAATAGAAACCAGTCTAGGCTCTAATACCACTGATGGGTTTTGGTCATAAGACATCATATGTGCTCATACAAACCCTAATGCTTGGATCTAGGTTTCTCTATTGTACATGCAAGTTATCCAAGACTATAAACCCTAATTCTAGCATACAAGTAATCATATTAACATAAGAATAGGTTTAAGATGTTACCTTGATTGTTATGTAGTAATAACAATCCCAAATCATCTTGTATTAACTTTAGAAAGCTTAGAGTCACAAGTGTCACTCCTCTAATGGTTCACAAACACCATAAGCAAGAGGATGAAGAGGAAAGAGGATGAAGGCTGCCCAAAAACGTCTACGAACCCTATAGGAGTCTTAGCCACGTTTTTGGGTCATAAGGGATCCATATATATAGGAGGCAATTACGGTTATCTAACAAGGAAACCCTAATTTGGATGCTTAAGCCCTAAGCAACCCATGGAGCCCTTTCCTCAAGGCCTTGGACGATTTCATATGGGCTTCCCCCATAGAATTCGTCCACCTTATAATATAAGGCAATCCATGGCCCAAATTGCAATTATCTTATAATTACAATTCCAGTCCCTTAAGTTTAATTAATCTCTTTTAGTCACAAAACAAATTACCAATTAATTATTGACTAATATTAATTAACCAATATGATTTCTCCTTTAATATATTATTCCCATAATATATTAATAAATCATATTTAATCCTTTCTCTCCATAATTCATCCTATCAAGTTGATTTGGTGAAGGCAAACCAAAAGGACCATGCACCATCGGGTCAACTACATACCAAAATAGTTATGGACTTAGACACTAATCCAACAATCACAACCCCTAGGGTTTAGTTGGGAGTTGGTTCCCCGTTAGTTATGCGGATTGTCTGATATCTTCCTTTGTATGTATTTTTAGTATGGTGGTTACGAGACGCTTTATGACTGGATCCAGATTAGGATCAGGAGGGACTGCCAGTGCCCGAGGTTGTTGGTCAGATGAGGTCGGATGAGCTGGACACCAGGATTCGAGAGATCCTGCATGATAAGGTTGCTACTCTGTTTCGGGCATAGCTGTCGGTGATGTTTGGGTCTATTAAGACGACTATGGTTGAGTATTTCGATGAGCACTATGCAGCCATTGTTGAGATGGCTGCCGCAACAGCTACACCAGCTGTAACGATGGCAGGGGGAGGAGCTAGGCGAGCTTTTCAATTCCGGGACTTTAATCAAACGAAGCCCCCAGCTTTAGATGGGACACAGGACCTGTGACAACCCGATATTTCGAATCAATGTAATGACCTAAAAAGTCAAGAATTTTAACCCCTTTTAATATAATGAAATTATTGTCGAAAATAAAATGTTCAAAAGTCATCTACTGGATTTCATAAATGATAGTTATCATGTCAAGGTTTTCAGAAATATAAAGAACACTAAAATCCGAGTTATAACGAAGAAGTTATGACCAGCATAAGATTTCACCACAAAACCGTCAATACGATTAAACGAAGAACGCGAAGTTTTAATAAAATAATTTTAAACCTTCAATATCTAAATGAAAATCGTAGATATCATTAAAACCGTGAACATACATAAAAAGAACACTCAAATCTGACTTCGTAATGGGAAGTTATGATTTTTCGAAGTTTCGGATGTAGCAGTAGACAGCTAAAAACTCGAAATAGAGATCGCGGGATTTTTGACTAAAACAATCTAAACGAGAATCGAAGACCTCAACAATGGTAGTACAATGGTAAAAAGTCTGTCAAAAATAGACATCGGATAAAGAAGTTACGGAATTTTAACGAACCTTTTGTGTCTCGGCCTATTAAAAATAATATAATTAAAATAAATTCAAAATTAGACGACGGGGTCTAAATGAAAGTTGTTGAGTACATTCTCACCTACGCGTGCATATAAAGAACATCAAAATGGAGCTTGTATGCAAAAGTCTAGGATTTTACAAGTTCGAGGTACACAAACCGACACGAGTTACGCCCAACGTACCCTCGTACGCCCAGCGTACTTGGGTGCTAGGCTTCGGATCATCCACGTCTCCCCTCTACACCTCTATGCCCCGTCCCATCCGAATTCCGGCAGACGAGGATGTGGTCATGCATGACGTCAGGTACGCCCCGTGTAAGACCATACGCCCCGCATACCGAGGGTTTCCAGCCCCTATAAAAGGGATTCGAGGGTTCTAGGCAAAATTGCTCATTTCCTCTCTTTCTCCTGCGTTTTTACTCCGTTTTGCATGCAAGCAATATCCCGAAGCCTTGGTTTTCATATCCAAGTCCCGAAGGAAGTTTTACGCTCCCGAGATTCCCGAGAATCCTGAGAAACCCGTTTTCTCCTTTCGAAGTTCTGCTCGGTTTTCATCTCACCATCTTCGCTCTATCAAGTGAGTTCATAACCCTACAACTACGTTTTCAAATGCTTTGTAAATTCTTTAATACACTTTTAGGGGGGGGGGGGGGGGGGAATACAAGTAAACACACGATTATCCTCTTTTGAATAACATAAATCTTTTGCTATACTTGTTGTTATACTCAATCATATGTGATTTATAACTATCATACGTAAACATTTTCATGCAACATATCACGATAATACCTTGTCCATTTTGAAATGATTCATGTTGTTATATAAATATCAAACACTTTATTTATATTTTGAGTATAAATGTTCAATGATGTTATTACAAATGTTATACTTTACGTACAAAGTAGACACCACAGTCGGGTTTACTATACAAACAAAATACACTTTTGGAAAAAACTATAATAGGTATAGTTTACGGAGAAATCATGAGATTTTACATACTATAGGTACTAAATCAAAAAAATACTTTCATATACAAGAACAAATGGACTTTTCATACGTAAATCTATTTGATACTAAGTTTTGTGAGACATTCCACTTCACGTACTTTCAAGTATGTCGTTAAAGTCCTATATTATATACAATAATCTCTTGTAGGGAGAGCGTGATACTTGTGTATAGATCTATACGAGATTGACAATCCCGCACCTAAACTGTTAGCTATAGTTAGACCGGCAGGTTTGGGGGTGACAAACGTCATAATATTCCAACGCCTGAAGAACGTTGTTACAGGCAGCCTAAGTCAATAGCATGGGTATAAAACTCACATGGAGTATTAAAAACACGACGATTTACAGGGTTATCAAATGTCTTAGTGATTTTATACGTACATAAATCTATTATTCTAGGCATGAGAACTACTAATGCATTACAGTTTCGGAACTTTTAAACTACCACACACTCATGGAAACATATTGGATTTTTCGGAAATAAACTCAGTGATTTTATACCAAACATACAAATTTTATACATAAACGCTTATGAACTCACCAACTTAACTGTTGACACTCTTTCAAAACTACTTGTATTTCTCAGGGATTCAGTAATACAGGTAAACCCAACTTTTGGAGAAGGGAAGCTAAGGCGATAGTTTAAAACTCATTTTTTTCATCATATTGTAATTTATTTTGAACAAGTATCACTCAACAATGTAACTTTTAAATTATATATATGATGGTTGTTTTACTTTCTTTACTATGTATTCAATTGTTACGATACTATATGAAGTCATCCGCCCTCGAACAATTCCACCGTTCTGGTTTGGGGGTGTGATAGATTGGTATCAGAGCATTGTTTATAGTGAACTAAGTATATCGAACCACATAAGATATACAAACTATAAATGCACAGGGACTAAAACTCTCTGAAAAAACGCTTTTACACCTAAACCGCATTTCATTTAGCTTAAATTATTTAGGTCGTAAAAGCACAAATACATGCATACAACGAGTCATTTTCATAGTTAGGACTATACAAAAAGTATTAAGACAAGTTGTACATCATGAATAGGTCTCGGATATGTAATCGGATTTGGGGCGAATATAGTCTGATCAACTATATTTATCCGAAATCAGACTAATGTATGTCGAGGGATGGTCGTAGTGAGCAATGAGTCAAAACTTACCAAAATAACACTATTATCAAACATACCAACTTAAATACTATAGGAGTATTTGGTAAATACAATAGTTTAACTTACGTATTTAGATGTACATGTTTTAAAAATTCTAGACAATTCTCACATCTCTATTCTCGCACAGACACAATGGTTGGATTCCACCCACCAAGGGACCCCTACTACCCGAATCATGGCAATGGAGGATGGGTAGAGGAGGACCCCGAAGAGGATGAAGAGCCCATAGAGTTGGAATAAGGGGATGAATCTGGAATAGACTCAGAATCAGAAGTAATCAACCCACCAGCCGCCCAACCTCCCGCGGTGAGGAGGAACATTCAGGGACAAACTCCCATTTAGGGAAGTCACCTTCACCATTGGAGCCAACACAAAGGAGTACGTCCTCCCTATGGTATGTGTCGGGACTTCTACGATGTCAGGGATGGAGGTTCAGCTGACCGAGTACTCCCAGTCATGATATGCAAACTAGCCAACCAGTCCTATCAATCTGGGGTCCAACCAAACCGGATTCGGGAAGTCAACGTGGAAGTACAAGTTCACACTTCCAACATCCGTCAGCTAGACAAGTTGCAGGATAACGCCCAGCTCCACCCCGACACATTCCAAGCACAACTGATTGCAGCCCTCTCTGAGATAAGGGAACAATAAGCCTCCTTCGATAGGCGTCTTATGGAAGCAACACAATCAGACGCGGAGTCAAGCTCCAAGCGCAACTTACGTCGCAAGTAGTACTTGCCGAATCCCAAAATTTTCTTACAGAATAGGAACTCGGCTAAAAGTCTTACTTTTCTTTAACTTCCGTATCCGAGATCCCTAGAACGGTCGAAATTTTCCTAACTTCAAATGTAACTCAGCATGTGTTTAATATATATGAAGAAATTCCTTTGTGTGTAAATTCTTTGACTACCACTCAGATTCATAAGTTTATCTATCACTATGCAAACTTTTTATTATGAGTCAAACTTTAAACCTTCGGTAGGTCAGTCGAATTTATAAATTGATAAAAATAACAAATTTATTAACACACAACTTCAAATCATTAAAAACTTATGTTCATCATTCTATTTCCTTAGCAGCATGATGCCACCCGGTAGTGTTGGATAAGGTGTCTAAGTCCATAACTATTTCTGGTAAATACTTGACCCGACCCAGCATGGTCCATTTGGGCTGCATGGCACCATGCAATTGGATAAACTAAATGAGAGAAATAACACATATGGTTTATTAATATATTATAAGTTCTAATATATTAATAATATTATTTAATTAGTCTTGATCAAGATTTAATTTAGAATTAATTAAGTGATCGAAAGAATAACTAATTAGATATATGGGTAGATTATGTAAA
The DNA here is from genome assembly GCF_002870075.4 of Lactuca sativa. Lineage (NCBI taxonomy): Eukaryota > Viridiplantae > Streptophyta > Magnoliopsida > Asterales > Asteraceae > Lactuca > Lactuca sativa. The sequence continues at coordinate 339,638,273 of NC_056626.2, forward strand.
TCTTCCATATCTTATATAGTGGGCTAAAAGGCTCCATGGATTATCAAGTTGGGTTCCACCCATAGGATGCTCCATGGGGTTAACCCATGGATTGAGAAATGAAGAGTCATGTTACATTAGGGTTTTACCTAATGCAACACACTATATAAGGACCATGTCTCTCCCCAAAATCGGCTACACTAGAGAAACAAGAGGGCTTGGCCGATTTTGAGTGTGTTAGAGTATTCTCTCAAGTTTATACTTTGCATTTGGTGTTGTGTGAAACATTTGAGGCATCACACTTGAGGTGCTAGGCTCACAAGGTTTCAAGGAACACTTACAACAACAAGGTATGTAGTTCTATCTTTTATACAACGAAAAATTGTACCCCATGTATGATAGATAGGTTCATAACCTTGGAAACCAACTTTGCATGATTATTAGACAAACATAGATCCAAGGTTATTAGGGTTGCATGTACACTTAGGAAGTGTTAGAATGCTAAAAACCCATCAGTGGTATCAAAGTCTAGGTTTGTTTGTTTGTTATTTGTGCTAAAAAGTTGAAAAAAGTCGATATTTTTGCAATCTGCCTGATGAACTCGCCGAGTCCATGGGGGGGGGGGGGGGGGGCTCGCCGAGTTCATGTGTATCTTCATCCTACTCGCCGAGTAGGTTCGTGCACTCGGCGAGTAGAAGCCACAGAATGCAGATTTTCGACTTTAGTTGCTGGAAATGGACTAGAAACATTACCCTAAACTGTTCTGGTACTTGAAAACCTGTTTTAGATGGTGTAATGTCTTTGCTAATCCATTTACAACAACAAGTTATCAAAATTACAAAGTTTAAATGTAATTTTTGATTCATGAAAGTGTTCATATTCATGTTCTTGATCTTATGATGTTTAGATGATCATAGGAATTATTTGTAACCTATGTGGTAGATTAATTCATGATCTTTATGTGTTTTAATGGAGTCCATAACTTGTCCTCAAGTTATGGAAAACCAAAAGTCACTTTGCTTTAAAACCATTAAAAGAACACATGGGTTATAAAAATGAAGAGTCTTGATTAAAACTTTAGTTCCAACCCTTAGAATTTTAAAAGTTAAAATTCAACCCTTATACTTATAATATTATAGGTTAATAATATATATATATATATATATATATATATATATATATATATGTATGTATAAGATTAAAGTCGTCTTACTGCTAGTACGCCTCAATCACGAAGCCGGTCTATAAGGTGGGTATAAGGTTGTTGCCTATAAAATAATAACTTAATGGGTGTCCACTCTCACCCACCACTTGCTTGACGGGTGGAGGGTCGTTAGCCGAACGGGTAAGACAAGGACTTAAAAATTCTCATTAAAAGTATAACGATTATTATAAAGTAACTAAATGTTTTATTAAATTCTCAATCTTAGTTACTTTAGGAAAAATGTGAATAAGGTGCTAATCCATGAAATTACACTATACACTTTGTTTAAGTCATTAGTGGAGCATGTGTGGTTAACCGGCACACTAACTTTTACTTAGCAAGGTAGGTAAAGGGTGACTTAATATTTATCATAGTATCGATGGAGCGTGTGTGGTTAACCGGCACATCGATTGAGGGGTAATTTATTAAAGGTACCAAGTAATTTGCATGGTTACTTCACACCTCGTTTTGTGATCCTCGTCATCCCAGTCACAAAACTTGGAGGGCACACTCGAGACTGAAACATGCCTTTGAAAAGTTCATTGAATCTCAAAACAATCTAGGAGTTTCTAAGAACCAAATTAAATATTTTTAATATTTCGACTTTGGTGGAAATTGGTGAATCGTCATTCACCTACCTTTCAAATATCTTATTACTTAGATTACGGCATACCTCTTCTAAGTATAATATATTGTGATTGGGTCCTAGCCTTAATACTACATTTGGGTGTTTTATTAAGGACTATCTCTATTTCTAAACTAAACTTTTCTTCTTTTCAAATGTCTGCAAACACTGCTGCTTCTGGCTCTAATCCTAATGGCTCCTTTTCTCTTATGAACTTGTGTGGGAAAGTCACTTTTAATGGATCCAACTTTAATGAATGGATCAGAAACATCCGAATGATTACCCACTACGAGGACAAAGAATATGTCCTCGATAAGGAGCTTAAGGAGATTGATGAGACAGTTGCTACTCCTCAAGAGATCGCTGACTTTAGGGCACATGAAAGGGATGCCACCAAAGTGGCATGCATCATGATGGCCACTATGACAGCCGACCTCCAAAAGTCCTACGAGGACTACTACCCTTTTGAATGCACCAATATTTGATGAAAAGATACCATCAAAGTGCACGACAAGAGAGGTATGAAATCATCTCCTCCATGATAACAACCCGAATGAAGGATGGAGAGCCCATCACGGCCCACATGCAGAAAATGCAAAGGTGTGTGGACCGCTTGCTGAAGCTTAATGTGAACTTCCCCAAGGAGCTAGCAATTGATATTATTTTCCACTCCTTACCTTCATGTTATGATCAATTCCGCATGACATACCACATAAACAAGGAAGAGGTCACTCTCAGCAAACTTCAAGGACGCTTAAAGACCGCAGAAAGTGGTGTTAAGGGTAAGCCGGTTGTTACTACTCCTACTCCTACCAACTCCGCCCCTGTCTTGGCAATCAGGAAAGGACGAAGGAAGAAGAGAAAGAGTTCTTCGAAGGGTACCAAGGTTAGGACCCTTGATGGCTCTTCTTCAAGTGGAACCAAGAAAATTTTCATTACTCCTTCTTTTGACCCAAAAGAGGCTGAATGCTTCTATTGCCATGAAAAGGCACATTGGAAGCGGAACTGCCCAAAGTACCAGCAAGATGTGAAGAATGGGAAAGTTAAACCCAACCATGCAGGTATTTACACTATCTTATCTAATAACTCACCCCATTCTAACTCATGGGTCCTTGATACCGTTGTGGTATTCATATTTGTTCTGATTTGTAGGGACTAAGAAGAAGTGAGAATGTGGAGCAAGGAAGGATAAACTTGATCATGGGAAACAGGAAAGCTTCACCTGTCACCAAGATTGGAGTTTATACTGTTACACCCCAAAACCAAGAACGGCGGAAACGTTCTGGGGCGGAGGACGTCATGTATAGTATCACAACAATGTAAAGTAGTAAACAAGCAACAACATCATCCATTGAATTAATAGTAGAATTATTATACAAGTGTGTTCTGTCAAATTTTGATAAACACTAAAGCATAAATCAAAATGAAAGATGAGTCTTGAACAAGCTCGATCTTCCCTAATCCTTGCGTCGGTACCTGTCTATAGATGACCTGAGGATACAAGTAATTTTGAAAGCGAGTATCAACTTTGAAGCTGGTGAGATCGTAAGTATTTTAGTGTCTTAATTTGTACGTAAGAAATTGTTTGTAAATGAAATGTAAGTATGAAAATGTTTGTAAATGAACTGTAAGTATGAAAATGTTTGTAAATGAATTGTAAACGTTTGAAAAACCATAGAAATCCCTATGATTCCTACTATTAAACAAGTGTGTCTTCTACCAAGACCTAACTGTTCTAAATGTAGTCTTCTACCAAGACTTAACTGTTCTAAATGTTCGTTTCTTGTAAAAGTGTGTAATTTTCCCAAGTGTAACTATAATTATCAAAATATAGTTTTTACATTAAATGTTTAAGTGAAATGATCACTAAATATAAGAAAAGGGAAAATAAATGTAGTACTGTAGTGTTGTGTTATAGGAACTACTGCTGTACAACAACCTTAAACCGGATTTATATTAAGGTATTATGTGATTAATTGCACCATACTATCGACTGGTAACAACGACATATGAATGGTCGTAAAAATGGAATGACGTTTGGCACCCGCATATCTGCAGGTCCGGCTGTAGCTAGCAGCAAGGTGTAGTATAGTCAATCCAGTATAGATCTATACGCAAACTCACGCTCTCCCTCCAAGAGACTCTGGCTACAACTCGGGCCATGACATTTAAGGCATGCTCCGATACAGTGGATCACAATTTTGTTAACGTATTCATGTATATGTACTTATGTAAGCGTAATCATGTAAAAGTATATGAACGTATGCCTTTGCTACCCAAAGGCACTGAACTAACTGAAAGGAACTATTATGTCCATATATGTATACATGATATATAACTAATGTTTAAACGACCTTCGGACGGTACGCGATATCCCACCAGACCACATCTCAAGCGCGAAAAGGAAATAGGGTGGATAGCCTTCCTAAGTCTTTTAAACATTACTTATATAACTATACAAATATAGGCATGCATCTAACAAAATCTCTATGTAAACGTAATTATGTAATTGTATAGTAATGTACTATGTGTACTAGTTGTAATGTAAGTTCTCTCTATCTAGCAAGTATTGACTCATGAATGAACTGAATCCTTATGTGATATTGTGTTCTAGTAATAGTTCTAGTATCTTCCTAAACTAACCATATGGTAGCTTACTAGTAATATAACTGGTACGTATGAACATGGATGTATACCCTTGCTATCCAAGGGCATTGGATGAACTGGAAAGACCTTTTATGACTATATATGTACTCATGATATATAACTAATATTTAAACGACATTCGGATGGTACCCGATATCCCACCAGACCACATCTCAAGCGCGAAAAGGAAATAGGGTGGATAGGCTTCCAAAGTCTTTTAAACATTTCTTATCTAACGATACATATAGAGGCATGCAATTTATAATAAAAGCATAAAATAAGTTTTGTAAAAACCTTTGAACATAAATATTTTCTAAGAAAAGATCAACTTGATGTCGATCTATAAAAGGGTTTTGAAGGCATGGGTTTGATAAAACGGTCTAGTATAAAGAAATATTTGTTTGAAACACAATTATAAATAAGTTTGAAATGTAATATACAGAGTAAAATGTACAGTGTCATAAGGAGTTTTAAACATATAAAGTGTTTATGAAAATCATTTGAAGGAAATTGTTTGGTAAAACGGCTAATGAGTAGTAAATCATTTGAATGCTGCTTATTAATCACATGTGATTGATATAATAAGTAGCATGATTCTACTTGTATCACCCCCCCCCCCCCAGAAAACATTTGAAAATATTTAAAATATTGATTAAGGGGTATGAACTCACCTGTTGTGGGTGATACGGATGAACTGAAGAGGTACGACTGCTAGGTGTCAAGTGAAGTCTTGTACACACTTATGATCCTAGTTAACATATAATTTCACATATATGTAACAAATTTGTCTATAAACAACTAATAAACAAGTCAAGACACCCTAGGACATGCTAAACACCTTTATCAAGTGTTATTAGCCTCTAGGATTGCATCTAAGTGTTTGTAGGGGAAGCTATTGTGTGTAGGGCTCAAGGAAAACTCCATAAGGGAGTTCACGACCCTAACAACACTACCAAATGAGTTTACGGCCGTGAACTCATGAGTTTACGGCCGTGAACTCATACTTATGTGACCATTTGATGTTTGATGCTCTATAAGGCCCTAATAAGCATTTCTACTTAATGGCTTGGTCTATGGAAGAGTTTAGGGCATAATATAACTCCTTTTAGGAGTTTACGGCCCTGGGACCATATTCCCTTGGAGATTACGGCCATAATCTCCCTTGGGAGGATGTTTAAGGTGTTTTCAAATCCCTAAATTAACTAGGAACTAAACTAGGCTATTGTACAAGGCTTTGGAAGAGTTTATGGCACCTTTTGGCACCATTTTATGGAGTTCACGGCCCTAGAACCTTTTGGGCCATGAACTCTCTTTATCCCTTGAATCTTAATTGTTTTGGTGGTCTAAACATGTAATGTAGGCTTCTAGTTTGAGATCCGAGGCTTTGAGGAGCATTGGGACTCTTTTGGCCCTTAAAATGGAGTTTACTCCCCAAGTGTTCTTGGGTAGTAAACTCCCAAATCTTGGGGTTTTGGATTGTTTTCTAGTCCTAAATACATTTATAAATAAGCCTAAGCTCGTTACTTATCATGGGGAAAAGACTAGGTAGCATTTAAGCCTCATTTTGGAGTTTACTCTCCAAGAACGTTCTTGGGCGGTAAACTCCCAAATCTCACAGATTTGATATGTAATCTAAGTTATTAAGCACATAATAAGCATTATAAGACAACTAGAGAAGTGTACTCACGATTTGGGATAAAAACCCGAAGATCCGTGAGAGAGAAAATGGCTTTTCTCTAGTTGGAAATGCGAATAATGAATGAATTTGGTTCAGAATTCTATTTATAGTCCTGAGATATTTTTGGCATAAAATATTTTTATTCCCGTAATGAACTCTACTATCCTAGAGTATTGGAATAACTGTGTTGCACAAAACCCTAGTGCATCCACTCTCCGGACATCTCCTTAAGTGTAAATCCTGAAAAACTGCCAAACTTATACCCGAAGTCTGGAATTTCACTGAAACTGTTCTACTTCTGTTGGCTTCAAATGGTTTATTCAGAATGGTAATTTTGGGTTGTCACATCATCCCCCTGTTGAAGGGAATTTCGTCCCGAAATTAGAATTTAGGCAAGGAAGTAGGTACGAAGGATCGAGTCGTGAGGAAGAAACTTCCTAATCAATTGGTTCTAGCGCACCTAAGTGAAATCCGGTTCTCGGTTGGAATCCCAACGAACCTTCACTAACGGGCGATGGCGTTGCTTCGTCCGCTTGACCTCTCGGTCGAGGGTCACTACGGTTCTAATACGAAGGCGAGGATCTCGACGAGTGGACTTACTAGAGTCCTAATGGAAAGGTATGGTTTCACGATCGAGACGCGAAGAGTAGAATGTACGTTACTGAGTTCGCGGAGTAGGTCTAGTGTGCGAGATACATGACTGATTCTGGTAAGAATCTCAGAGGTCCTGTCTATCTTGGATTTAGCTTTCCACGCTTTACGAAGCGTATTAAGCCGTTCTCGGAGTGAGACTTCCTAACGAACTTGGTTTCTCACTTGAAATCTCCAAGGTTTCCTTTTCTTGTTTAACTTCCCGGTGAAAGGCCACCCTTTGTTGGGTCATAGTCGTACGGGTTTCTGTAACTTGCGAGGAGTTCTGAATGAACTATGACAGTAGGTCTGTAAGACCTAGAATTTGGCGAATGACTGTCGGCGTCCCTGGTGTCGACAAATTCTCAACGGTTTTGACAAATTGTAAAAGTACTCAAAATTTCCCACATCACCAACAGTGTGTCATATGAATTTAACTCTTCAATTTCAAAACTCGTGCCTAGAGAACTTCGCGAAAAGTTCCTCTGAAGGAAATGTTTCCATGGGTTTCTTCTTACTACGAGGGTAGATAAGTAGGTCATTACATTGAGAAATGACGAACTGATCCAAGTAAGAAAGACGTTCCCTACTCATTTTAGCTCATGAAAGCTATGGGCATATTGGTCTTATCCGAAGGGTATCACTACGGACTCAAAGTGTCCGCATCGAGTTCTGAAGATAGTCTTCCGGACATCCTTCCCTAACACTCGAACTGGTGATATTCGGATCTCAGATCCATTCCAGGAAGTAATTCTTTCCTTGCATTTGCTCAACCATTTCATCTATGTGAGGCAGAGATAACGATTTCTAATGAAAAAATCTTGACGGAGTCCTCGATATCCGAGGCACATACAATGCGATCCGTCGATCCTTGGAAGAATATGACCGGGGTTCTCTAGGGTGAGAAGCCTAGTCTTCTAATTCTATTTCTGTGTGGTTCGCTAAGTTGTCTGTACTGTTCTTGTGTCTCCGTAGGTGTTTAAGCTGTAGGGCGATCCGTTTACGGAATTCATACCGGGTTCTAAGTTGGTTCACATGACAATGTGATTACTCGTATACTTAGGCAGTTCTCCATCCTGAAGTTCATATTAGAATTCATACATGGTTTCACAATCACAGTCTCGTGTATACGATTCGTATATAATTAAGATTGAAAAGGTAGTCGAATAACTGATTCTTCTTTAAGCTCACATCCCATCGGTGAAGAAGAAGTTAAAGTGGAATCATCAATTCTAAACCTGTAGAACCTTGATTATATATCACTCTTGTGTATACATTCCTCAGTGATAGATCAATCGTATAAATCCTTGGATTGAACTTGACGTACTACACGAGTGGTACTTCGGGGGTTTCTTCGGAAAAGAAAAGAACTATGAGGTACTCCATGCATGAGTACTTAGGTGTTCTGATATGACGGCTTTGCTAGAAAGGCAATCTAGAAGAAAGAGATGTACGTATGAAGCTGATTGTTTCTTGATGACGACATGATTCTGTTAGCACGAATGATAAGGATTTTGTGAGCGATTCTGGTTGACCCTAGATGTACTTCGACTGCTCAAGAAAAGAGTAAGAGTATGTTATCGAAAGGTTGACCTACATCCCTATGATGCAGTCCTAGTATGGAATGGAAGTGTGTTCGCGAAGGTTTGACCTACATCCCTATGATGTAGTCCTAGTAATGAGTCGAAGTAAGTTCGTAGAATGGTCTCAAGACGTTTGTCGTTCAAGCCGAGGTATCGTGGGTTGGTGAAAAACAAGATCCAACCACTGAAAGAAACTTGGAAATGTCTCCGGAGCTAAATTACTATAGTCCAATTACTTGACTAAAGCATGTTTCAGATAGACCCCAATGAAAGTATGATAAAACTACTTGTATAAAGGAAATGACACAGAAGTTAGTCGACTGTCAATATCTTTGATAATCATGACATAAAGATTCGAGAAAATGACCTTATAAAGGTCTTACATCATAACCACAGAAGATAGTTCCTGACAGCATAAAGACTTAACTAAAGTACTTACGGTACAAGGTAATTTCATAGAAAATGCCACATCGGGGAAAGACAGAAAAACGATTCCTTTTAACAAGGACAATAAAGTAAAACGTCTACAACTAGCGACGGTCATCCCTTTGGTGAACTCTCAGTTCAGCCAGTTGACCTTCCACATCAAGTAGGTTTCTTTCGTACACTCTCTGGCGTACTCGGAGCTCTATGATTCCGGCTCATGACTCAGCTAGTGCTTGAAGCAGGGTTTCATGGTTTCTCTCTGATCTCTCGCAAGCATCTTCTAGACGAATGGTATAGAGGGTATGCATTCTAGTATCGGTGACAACTTCGGTAATCTGGTATAGGGCTGTCCTGCCTTGAATCTCATTTCGGGCCACTCTGCGAACCAAGATTGGCAAGATTCTGTATGCTGAGCCCCCATTGCTCAGGTCGTAAAAGCTTCAGTTGCCATTAAATGGCATGGGCTAATCTTGTCCTTGGCTCCATGTTTCCAAGCATTCCACCCACTCAGGGGTCGAGCCATGAAAAGCTGGATGTGGGTTAGGAATTGGAAAGGGAGCTGCTTGGGGTAGGTTCTCAACCTCTTGTTCGGAATTAGCACCGTCCGAAAGTTTTTCATCATGGTGATCATTCAAAGGGATAGGATGATCATTCTCTGGTTCTTCTCCAAACTAACCAGCAATGACCTCATTCGGGAGGTACTGGTTGTCGTGGGGATGGAGTCCAGCCATTTTATTTATGCGAGAATTGGGGTAAGGAAATAATTATTAGACGAACTATCTAGATAATTATTCAAAAAATCTTCATCAGTTACATTGCTATTTGTGAAGTGTATACCAGTTATATGTAATCGAAACAGGATAGGCCTTCGAATAAGTGATCTTAACTCCAAAGTCACACAGAATCGGGGTGAAGTAAAATTTCACATATTCTAAGTCTATAACATCCTAATTACATATATCCTTAGTGTATCCACTTAGCAACTATCAACTTAGTAATGAAGATCCCGTTTTAGTTCTCAAGTATAACGTACTAATAGTAACACCAAATACTCCTATAGTATTTTTTTAGTTTAATGTTATGTTCTATTGTTCTCATTGTGGTAGGGTTGGTAAGATTTTAGCATTGTTGCAACCACACAATTAAACTTAGGCACATGTTAGTTAACCCTCGGATAATATAGGTGATCAGGCTATATCTTCCCAGTTTTGACCATATGTCTCTAAGCCCACTTGTGTTGCCCAACAATTGTAATTCTTTGGTATTGTCCTAGTGACACTGATTTTAGTATGAATGCAGGCACGTATACTTTATTAAATATTTTATTATTTAAAGTATAAACTCTTGGTCAGAGTATTTTTAATCCCTTATGTATTTATAGTTAGTATATCTTTTATGGGTTGATATACTTAATTCACTATAAACAATGCTCTGATACCAAACTGTCACACCCCAAAACCAAGAACGGCAGAAACGTTCTGGGGCGGAGGACGTCATGTACAGTATCACAACAATGTAAAGTAGTAAACAAGCAACAACATCATCCATTGCATTAATAATAGAACTATTATACAAGTGTGTTCTATCAAATTTTGATAAACACTAAAGCATAAATCAAAATGAAAGATGAGTCTTGAACAAGCTCCATCTTCCCTAATCCTTGCATCAGTACGAGCCTATAGATGACCTGAGGATACAAGTAATTTTGAAAGCGAGTATCAGCTTTGAAGCTGGTGAGATCATAAGTATTTTAGTGTCTTAATTTGTATGTAAGAAATAGCTTGTAAATGAACTGTAAGTATGAAAATGTTTGTAAATGAACTGCAAGTATGAAAATGTTTGTAAATGCACTGTAAACGTTTGAAAAACCCTAGAAATCCCTATTATTCCTACTATTAAACAAGTGTGTCTTCTACCAAGACCTAACTGTTCTAAATGTAGTCTTCTACCAAGACTAAACTGTTCTAAATGTTCATTTCTTGTAAAAGTGTGTAATTTTACCAAGTGTAACTATCATTATCAAAATATAGTTTTTACATTAGATGTTTAAGTGCAATGATCACTAAATATAAGAAAAGGGAAAATAAATGTAGTACTGTAGTGTTGTATTAAAGGAACTACTGTTGTACAACTACCTTAAACCAGATTTATATTAAGGTATTATGTGATTAATTGCACCATCATATCGACTGGTAACAACGACATACGAATGGTCATAAAAATGGAATGACGATTGGCACCCGCAGACCTGCAGGTCCGGCTGTAGCTAGCAGCAAGGTGTAGGATAGTCAATCCAGTATAGATCTATACGCAAACTCACGCTCTCCCTCCAAGAGACTCTGGCTACAACTCGGGCCATGACATTTAAGGCATGCTCCGATACAGTGGATCACAATTTTGTTAACGTATTCATGTATATGTACTTATGTAAGCGTAATCATGTAAAAGTATATGAACGTATGCCTTTGCTACCCAAAGGCACTGAACTGACTGAAAGGAACTATTATGTCCATATATGTATACATGATATATAACTAATGTTTAAACGACCTTCGGACGGTACCCGATATCCCACCAGACCACATCTCAAGCGCGAAAAGGAAATATGGTGGATAGCCTTCCTAAGTCTTTTAAACATAACTTATATAACTATACAAATATAGTCATGCATCTAACAAAATCTCTATGTAAACGTAATTATGTAATTGCACAGTAATGTACTATGTGTATTAGTTGTAATGTAACTTCTCTCTATCTAGCAAGTATTGACTCATGAATGAACTGAATCCTTGTGTGATATCGTGTTCTAGTAATAGTTCTAGTATCTTCCTAAACTACCCATATGGTAGCTTACTAGTAATATAATTGGTACGTATGAACATGGATGTATACCCTTGCTATCCAAGGGCATTGTATGAACTGGAAAGACCTTTTATGACTATATATGTACACATGATATATAACTAATATTTAAACGACCTTCGGATGGTACCCGATATCCCACCAGACCACATATCAAGCGCGAAAAGGAAATAGGGTGGATTGCCTTCCTAAGTCTTTTAAACATTTCTTATATAACCATACATATAGAGGCATGCAATTTATAATAAAAGCATAAAATAAGTTTTGTAAAAACCTTTGAACATAAATATTATCTAAGAAAAGATCAACTTGATGTCGATCTATTAAAGGGTTTTGAAGGCATGGGTTTGATAAAACGGTTTAGTATAAAGAAACATTTGTTTGAAACACAATTATAAATAAGTTTGAAATGTAATATACAGAGTAAAATGTACAATGTCATAAGGAGTTTTAAACATATAAAGTGTTTATGAAAATCATTTGAAGGAAATTGTTTGGTAAAACGGCTAATGAGTAGTAAATCATTTGAATGCTGCTTATTAATCACATGTGATTGATATAATAAGTAGCATGATTCTACTTGTATCACCCCCCCCCATAAAACATTTGAAAATATTTAAAACATCGATTAAGGGGTATGAACTCACCTGTTGTGGGTGATACGGATGAACTGAAGAGGTACGACTGCTAGGTGTCAAGTGAAGTCTTGTACACACTTATGATCCTAGTTAACATATAATTTCACATATATGTAACAAATTAGTCTATAAACAACTAATAAACAAGTCAAGACACCCTAGGACATGATAAACACCTTTACCAAGTGTTATTAGCCTCTAGGATTGCATCTAAGTGTTTGTAGGGGGAGCTATTGTGTGTAGGGCTCAAGGGAAACTCCATAAGGGAGTTCACGACCCTAACAACACTACCAAATGAGTTTACGGCCGTGAACTCATACTTATGTGACCATTTGATATTTGATGCTCTATAAGGCCCTAATAAGCATTTCTACTTAATGGCTTGGTCTATGGAAGAGTTTAGGGCATAATATAACTCCTTTTAGGAGTTTACGGCCCTGGGACCATATTCCCTTGGAGATTACGGCCATAATCTCCCTTGGGAGGATGTTTAAGGTGTTTTCAAGTCCCTAAATTAACTAGGAACTAAACTAGGCTATTGTACAAGGCTTTGGAAGAGTTTATGGCACCTTTTGGCACCATTTTATGGAGTTCACGGCCCTAGAACCTTTTGGGCCGTGAACTCTCTTTATCCCTTGAATCTTAATTGTTTTGGTGGTCTAAACATGTAATGTAGGCTTCTAGTTTAAGATCTGAGGCTTTGAGGAGCATTGGGACTCTTTTGGCCCTTAAAATGGAGTTTACTCCCCAAGTGTTCTTGGGTAGTAAACTCCCAAATCTTGGGGTTTTGGATTGTTTTCTAGTCCTAAAAACATTTATAAATAAGCCTAAGCTCGTTACTTATCATGGGGAAAAGACTAGGTAGCATTTAAGCCTCATTTTGGATTTTACTCTCCAAGAACATTCTTGGGCGGTAAACTCCCGAATCTCATAGATTTGATATGTAATCTAAGTTATTAAGCACATAATAAGCATTATAAGACAACTAGAGAAGTGTACTCACGATTTGGGATAAAAACCCGAAGATCCGTGAGAGAGAAAATGGCTTTTCTCTAGTTGGAAATGCGAATAATGAATGAATTTGGTTCAGAATTCTATTTATAGTCCTGAGATATCTTCTGCAGAAAATATTTTTATTCCCGGAATGAACTCTACCCTAGTGTATTGGAATAACAGTGTTGCACAAAACCCTAGTGCATCCACTCTTCTGACATCTCCTTAAGTGTAAATCCTGAAAAACTGCCAAACTTATACCCGAAGTCTGGAATTTCACTGAAACTGTTCTACTTCTATTGGCTTCAAATGGTTTGTTCAGAATTGAAATTTCGGGTTGTCACATATACTTTATCGCTAAGTAGTGGTTTTAGTTTAGATTTGAATAAATGTTGTTATTCGCCAGAAATGGCAAGAAATATTATTTCCTTTCATGCATTGTATAAACAAGGTTTCACCTTTTCATTTGATAATGAAGTTGGTTCGATTAATGCTTTCTTTAATAATGTTCCTTATTTTAAAGAATTACCTTGTGATGGTGTGTATGAAACTGCAACTGTGGTTGATAACTTAGGAAATAATGTGTTGTGTATTGATTCTGTTAATAGTAATAACTTAGATAAAGCATCATTATGGCATTTTCGTCTTGGAAATATTAGCAACAAACGCATAGGCCAACTCCAAAAGGTTGGATTCTTGGAGTCATTTAACCTAAAGTTAGATGATAGTTGCGAATCATGCTTACTTGGAAAAATGACAAAGTCACCCTTCACAGGTTCTTGTGAGAGGGTTGAAGGTTTGTTGGATCTTGTGCACACGGATGTGTATGGACCATTCAAACATGCCACAAAGGATGCTAATCGTTATTATTTGACTTTTTTTTATAATTATAGTAGATATGGATACGTCTACTTAATCAAGCATAAGTCAGAGACTTTCGAAAGGTTTAAGGAATTTAAACAGGAATTCGAGAATCAATTGGGCAGGAACGTTAAGATGCTTCGATCCGATCAAGGTGGTGAGTATCTTAGTTCAGAGTTCCTCGACTATCTTAGGGAATGTGGGATTGTCTCACAATTGACACCTCCCAGGACACCGCAGTTGAATGGTGTGGCTGAGAGGCGTAATTGAACCTTGTTGGATATGGTTCATTCCATGATGAGTCGAGCTTCGCTACCAATCTCATTCTGGGCGTATGCCTTAGAGACTGCTTCCCATATTCTTAATCTAGTCCCTACAAAGAAAGTTGCCAAAACTACTCACGAGATGTGGACTGGTAAAGTACCCAAACTAGACCACATCAAGATTTGGGGTTGCGAGGCTTTTGTGAGGCGCAAGTCTCATAATAAGCTAGAACCCCGAAGCGAGAGGTGTATTTTCATCGGTTACCCACAAAGATCCTTTGGTTACCTCTTCTACAGACCTAGTGATAATGTGGTCTTTGCAGAAAGAAGAGGAGTCTTTCGAGAGAGAGAATTTATAAGCCAAGGAGACAGTGGGAGACAAATTGACCTTGAAGAACTTCAAGAGTCAAGTGGTGAAGGAACTTCAAACCTTAGCCCTCAACTTGAGGAGAAAACTCCTATTGAGCCAATTGACAAGTCTGTACCTCTGAGGCGTCCCACGAGAGTTAGGAATGCACCTGAGCATTACTATGGTTTCCATATTACTACGGAAGGTGAGACACTTATTAGTGATGAGACACTAGTAGGTCTGGATGAACCTAACAGCTACACGGAAGCCATGGCAGGCCCTGAGTCTGCTAAATGGAAAGAGGCTATGGATAGCGAGATACAATCCATGTATGACAATCAAGTTTGGAACTTGGTTGAGAATGTACCAGGTCATAAGACTGTAGGGTGCAAATGGATCTTCAAGAAGAAGACCGACATGGATGGTAATGTACACACTTATAAGGCTCGACTGGTTGCAAAGGGCTTCTCTCAAATTCCTAGAGTGGATTATGATGAGACCTTTTATCCAGTAGCCAAGATTAAGTCTATTAGGGTTATGTTAGCCATAGCTACATTTCATGACTATGAAATTTGGCAAGTGGATGTCAAAACGGCTTTCCTTAATGGAAAGTTGACTGAAGATGTTTACATGAGTCAGCCAAAAGGTTTTGTCAGCAACGAGTACCCTAATAGATTGTGTAATCTTGAGAAATCCATTTATGGATTAAAGCAAGCACCTCGCAGATGGAATCTTTTCTTTGATGAAAAGGTCAAGGAATTTGGCTTTTCTAGGAGTGAAGATGAATCTTGTGTGTATGTCAAGGCTAGTGGGAGTATTGTTAGCTTTTTTGTATTGTATGTGGATGACATACTACTCATAGGAAATGACATCCCAACTATGCAGGAAGTTAAGTCCTGGCTTGGGAAGTGTTTTTCTATGAAGGACCTAGGAGAAGCTGCCTATATTCTAGGGATAAGGATTTTGAGAAACTGGAGTAAAAGACTAATTGTACTTAGTCAAAGTACATACTTGGACAAGGTGTTGAAAAGATTCAGCATGCAGAACTCCAAGAAAGGAGAGTTACCCATCCAGAGTAATGCCAGATTGAGTAACACACAAAGCCCAAGTACCAAGGCTAAGATAGCAGAAATGAGTCAAGTACCTTATGCTTCAGCAGTAGGCTCGATCATGTATGCTATGACGTGTACTCGACCTGATATAGCTTTTACCTTGAGCATGGTTAGCAGGTATCAAGGGAATCCTAGCAAGGCACACTGGACTGCGGTAAAGAATATCCTCAAGTACCTACGGAGGACTAAGGACTGGGTCCTTTCCCTCGGTGGGAGTGATGACTTGAGAGTTGTAGGGTATAGTGACGCTAGCTTCCAAACTGATAAGGATAATTTCTGCTCTCAGTCGGGCTGGGTCTTTACCTTAAACGGAGGAGCAATCACATGGAAAAGTTCCAAGTAGGAGAGAGTGGCTGATTCCACTTGTGAATCAAAGTATATAGCAGCGAGCGAGGCAGCAAAGGAGGCAATATGGCTAAAGAACTTCATTGGAGACATTGGAGTTGTACCAGCTATAAAGGAGCCCATGGAAATTTTCTGTGATAGTGAAAGTGTTGTTGCCTTAGCTAAGGAACCAAGGGATCACGAAAGATCCAGACACGTCGACAGAAAATATCATTTTATCAGACATCGCATAGAAGAAGGAATCCTCGTGGCAAAGAGGGTATCATCGGATTAGAACCCAGCATATCCCCTTATGAAGGGACTGAGTAGGGTTAAGCATCTCCAGCATGCTCGGAGCATAGGGCTGAAGGATGATATAAGTTTTAGTAGTTAAATAAATTATGAAATTTGTAAGTGTAATTGACATTTGATGATGAATAAAAGTTGTGTTTATTTATGAGTAAAGTGTTACTATCTTTTGTCAATCGTTTACTATATTTCTTTTGCATGTTTTGACTTCCAGAATAATTATGTTTGGTATATCATATTATTCAAACCTCCACAGTCAGTCATATGTCGGAAGTAGGTATGAATCAAGACTGTCATGATTGGTTGTAGAGGTCTAAGGTGTTGGACATGGCTACAACAATCATGAGTGCTCATAAGTTCTGAGTATTGGAATCAACCCACGCTCACTGGAATCACTTCATGGAATTTTATCTCGAGTGATCGTGAGACGGTAATATCATATAAGTCTTCAAACCTAGAGATATGATTTGTTACTTACGAGTTGGTTATGCATTGATTTTACGAAAACGCATTGGTAACTCGAAGTTATAAAACGTGCTTTTGTGTGTAATTCAATGAGTGGTAGAACAAGCATATGAGTCGAAGTTTATATGTTCCTTCTTGGATTAGAAGCTGATATCTGGGCCCCTCGATGATTTTATTTTGACCTATGTACCGGGCCCGGTCAGAACTAAGTTGATGTGTTCAATTAAGTTCTTTGTCAAACAAATCGGAAATCGGGAAACAAACTGCTGGACAATAAGTAAGACATTGTTCCATGTATTTGTCCAGCTGATATCTAGAACAGAGGATTATATGATCACTTATCTTCAATGGTGTATCTGTTGGATTAGTTCTAAGTCCATAACTATTTTGGTATGTACTTGACCCGATGGTGCATGGTCCTTTTGGGTTGCCTTCACCAAAGCAAGTTGATAGGATGAATTATGGAGAGAAAGAATTAAATATGATTTATTAATATATTATGAGAATAATATATTAAAGGAGAAATCATATTGTTTAATTAATATTAGTCAAGAAATAATAAGAATTAAGTTTGTGGCTAAAAGAGATTAATTAAACTTAAGGGACTAGAATTGTAATTATAAGATAATTGCAATTGGGCTATGGATTTCCTTATAATATAAGGTTGGACGAATTCTATGGGGAAACCCATTA
This sequence comes from Lactuca sativa, assembly GCF_002870075.4. NCBI lineage: Eukaryota > Viridiplantae > Streptophyta > Magnoliopsida > Asterales > Asteraceae > Lactuca > Lactuca sativa. Next base: position 339,655,913 of record NC_056626.2, read on the forward strand.
GAAATCGTCCAAGGCTTATTAAAGAAGGGTCCATGGGTTGCTTAGGGCCTAAGCATCCAAATTAGGGTTTCCTAGTTGAAAACCCTAATAGCCTACATGTATATATAGTACCCTTAAGCCCCAAAAAAACGTGGTGAACTTGTTCTCTAGGGTTTCCACACGTTTTGGGCAGCCTCCTTCTCTTATCTTCTTCATCCTCTTGCTCTTGGTGTTTGTGAACCATTAGAGGAGTGACATTTGTGACTGTAAGCTTTCTAAAGTCAATACAAGAAGGATTTGAGATTGTTATTGCTACATAACAATCAAGGTAAGATCTAAACCTATTTCTTATGTTAATATGATTATTTATATGTTAGAGCTAGGGTTTATAGTCTGGGATGAATTGCATGTACAATAGAGAAACCTGGATCCAAGCATTAGGGTTTGCATGAGCACATAGGATGTTTTTATAGCTAAAACTCATCAGTGGTATCAGAGCCTAGATTGGTTTCTATTGTATTGATGCATATTTGATCGAAATCATCACTGAAAATCGATTTTTTTTTTTTTGCTTCTGAGTGTTTGACTCGCCGAGTCACTTAGTGAACTCGCCAAGTCAGTTATACTCGTCGAGTCCAGGTCCAGACTCGACGAGTCAAAGCGTCTGACAGCTCATAGTCGCGATTTTCTTCCTGTTTTGGCTTTGGATAATTACCATAAACATGTTTTTGTTATAAAATCCGAATTATATCAATAGTTGGTGATTATCCTTACCTAAATAGAAGATAATTGTCAAAATTTAGATAATCATTTGTTTTATTAGATAAAGTTTGATTATTTGTAATTTAGATTTGAATTATCTTGTGAAAAAGTTTTAATTTTTCCCCTCTAGGTTTTATAGTTTAAATTTGAACTTAATAGTTTTGGTTTTGAAATTTAAATAGTTAAAACCCTAATGTTTTGAAATGTTTCAAAACTTGCCCTCAAGTTTTGGAATTTAAAAGTTGATTAAAAGTTTAATTTAGGAATGTTAAATTCTAAAACCCTAGTATTGTTTTGAAAAGTTCAAATCACACCCTTATGGTTTTATTAACTAATTAAGGTGTATAATTAAAGGAGATTTAATAAATCCATAAGTTTTGGTTTACAATTTAATTAAAAGCGTAATTATTAAATTTGACCACATAGTATTTTAAAAGTGTGAAATACACCCTATACTATATATAATATTAAAAGTCGAATAGTATATATATATATATATATATATATATATATATATGAGTAAAAGTCAGTCTTACCGTTAGTAGGCCTCATTCACGAAGCTGGTCTATAAGGGGTGTTTAAGGAAATTGCCTATAAAATGGCGATTGAATGGGTATCCACTCTTACTCACCGCACTCTTGACTAGTGAAGGGTCGTTAGCCGAACGGGAAGGATAGGACAGAAACCTTCCATTATAAGTATAATGATATACAAAAGTAACTAAATGAATTTACAAATTCCCAATCTTAGTTACTTTAGGCAAAATTGAATTGATGTAATTCCATGAAATTACACTGTGTACCCTTGCAAATATGTTAGTGGAGCGTGTGTGGTTAACCGGCACACTAAATGGCTCTAAGCAAAGGTATCAAAGGGTGACTCAATGTTTGTCATAGTTCGGTGGAGCGTGTGTGGTTAACCGGCACATCGAATAGGTGACTGTAACATGTGGGGGCACCATGTAGATTTGCATGGTTATTCACACCCGCTTTGTGATCCTCGGCATCCCAGTCACAAACTAGAGGGGCATATCGAGATTTAAACATGCCATTGAAAAGTTCAATGAATCTCAAATGACCTAGGAGTTTTCAGTACATTTAAAACTTAATCTATTTTTTGTTTTTCATGGTGGAAAAATTAGTGAATCGTCATTCACTTACCTTCAAATGTTCTGCAATTTGGGTTACGACATCCCTCTCTCGAGTTGTGGAATATTGTGTTGGGTCCTAGCCCTAGTATATCATTTGGGTGATTTACTAAGGACTCGATAAATTAACTAACTTGAATTCATTTTCTTCCGTTTTGTAGATGTCAAAGTATGACAATCATGGTCTTCCCAAATTTCAAGGAAAAGGTGTTCCTACTAAAATTAAGTTGTTCCGCTATTCAAGTGAAGAATCAAAATGGACTAGTTTGATTTCACTTCCTCCTCCTCCTCCAATTATTCTCCCTAACCCACAAGATCGAAGAATTAAAAGGTTTAGTGTCACTAAAGCCCCATTGGAAATGAATCATGAAGATGGTAAACCCGTGTTTGCCCACGTTCTAGGAATGAAATCACACAGCGATAGGTTGATAATGTTGGGTGCGTCATTCCCTAATGAGTTGGCTATAGGCTGGGTTCTACAGTCACTCCCTGAATCATATAATGAGTTCAAAAGAAAGTATTATACGATGGATCATGACGCAAACCTCATTGACCTAACTTAAATGCTCATTGCTGCTAAATCATAAATGATTTGGCAAAGCAATGGAGCATAATTGTTGGGAAAGTCAACCAACCATGCTTCCAAGGACGTTCTAGGGGAACCGACCTACGTTTGTTGCCAAGAGAAAGGGCGTTGGATACAAGTCTGCCCTAAGAGCCTAAAGAGTCCAGAAGATGGGGGAGTCAAAGAGTATGGCTGTGCTTCAGGTAAAATCCAGTATCTAACCCCATTAAGTTCCTATTCGTTGATTCTTAATACATGATGTGATAAGATTGCATTTGAATGCTTTGCAGGATCAGTGAAAAGAGAGGAAGCTTGATAAAAGAGCAAGATGAGTCTAGTCACGAAGAAATGGATCTCGATCGCATGGATTCGAAGATTAGATTTTGAGCTTATAAAGTTATGATAGAGTTGTTAGGAATATTTGATTACATAGTTTTTCAGTTGATTTTGCATTGTAAGGACAAACGTTTTCCGCTGCTTTTATGAATAAAATAAATTTTGTTTGACGTATTTATTTATTTATTTATTTCCTTGCAATGAAATCGTTATGAAAAATTGATGTTTGCATATTTCTACAACAAAATGGAGGTGATTCTTAATTATGTTATTTGTGGAAAGGTCAACAAATTACCAAATCGGGAAAGTTTCTCATCGCCCAAGTTTCAATTGGATAAAGACTTGGAATTATACAACAAGTATTGCATGATGAATGAGAAGTTTCATATTTGAAAAAAATAGACTAATTCGATGACAAAGTGTCAAGTGAAGGACTAGGAGATCGAGTACACAAGGTTATGTGTTAATCAAGTCCACCACAAGAGTAACAAAGATATTCGTCATGATTTACTAAGGTTAAGTAAATATGATTACACTTATGAGATTAAGTGTAATTCTTAGTTGATTGAAAGAGTTTAAATCAATAGCAGAACGAATAAGAAGAATCAAGTAGGCAGAAAGATAAAAGTTTCTATATTCTAAGAAGAAGGGAGAGTACCTTTTATTATGTTTTATGATAGGTCTTAATGATTAAGAACCATATCTCAATTGATCCTCTAAGTGAATCTTTGTGCAATTGTATGTCTAAGAAGAGGAATCGAGAATTGAAGAAATGGTTCAATCAAGAAGCCAATCATATTTCATTCCAAAACAAGTCTTAGAGTTAAGATTGTGACATTGAACGACAAGTCTCAAGAAGGTTTATAACATTCATCAAATGTGGAAAGTTGTGATGTCTTGGATAAGACAAAGACCAACTAGGACCAATTTTATGAAGTGTTTTGTCTTGATAGAAACTACACTAAATCTTGAATATTTGTTTGTCAAGAAATGTTTATTGACAAAAGAATCTTATATGTCAAGGAGTCTGTAACATCCGGAATTTCAGGTATTATATTTATTCGTTTGAATTTCAAGTTTTGTGGAAGAACTCAGCAAGTTAATGTGTAGACTCGCCGAGTAGAGACGCGAATCATTATCCAGGTGGATGGCTGGACTCGGCGAGTCGCCCCAAGGACTCGGCGAGTCCATGTTGTTTAATGAAACCCTAATTCCTCGGGTTTGGGGCCTATTTAAAGGGCCTTATGGTCGTCATTTACGGCTACCAGACCCAGAGAGAAACCCTAGGTGAGCTAGAGCGTTTGTGAGAGGAAAAGAGGCATTTCTTGATCCTTTGTTGGTGTTTTTGAAAATAGAAGAGGACCAAGACAAGAGGAGGCTGAAGAGGGTGCTAATCCAGTGATTCCAGGGCTCAGAGACTTCATTTTGAGGTATTCATTCGACCCTTCTTCAGTTTATGGTGTAATTCTTAGAGTTAGGGCTTTTTAGCCCTATTAGAGGATGGTTATATGGAGTAATTGGTCCCTTCTTGTGTTGGTGCTGTAGATCTAGACCAAAAGAGGTCCAGAGACCCTTTTCCCTTGAGCTTTATGGGTATTAATGGAGGTTATGAACCTAGGATGTCATTTTAGAGGCCATATCTTCATATAAGGCCTTTGAGCCCTTGCATGTGCACCAAGATGTTAGCTTTACATGATTATAATGCTTTGGGAAGCTGGATCTATGGTTTAGTGAAGCGGATTTGACCTCAAGAGGTCAATTCAGCTTGAGCATGGCATGAACTCACCGAGTCCAATAGCCGACTCGGCGAGTAGGACGAGGGTTTTCCCGATAATCACACAGATGGTGACTCACTGAGTTGGGGAAGCGACTCGATGAGTCAGAGGGAATCTAGAGGACAGAGTGCATGATGGTACTCGCCGAGTCAGGAGCCGGACTCGGCGAGTTGGGTCGGGACATTTCACAGATTGTGATCAGTGATGATTTGCAGAGTTAAGGTTGACTCAGTGAGTCGAATGGGGACTAAGAGAGTGAAGAACACATGTGGACTCGCCGAGTCACAGCTGTGCACTCGGCGAGTTTGGTTAAGGTTGACCGTTGAGTTTTAGGGTTAGTCAATGTTTGGACCTTAGAGTCATCGGAAGGGTAGGATAGTCTTTTACCCTTCCTAGAGGATGTATTGAGAGGAAGAGATTAGCCTAGCCCTAAGGGTTATATTAATTAGAGTATTTATTTTATGTGATTAGGCAGGGGCTAGACCAGAGTTTACTGAGTCAGAGATTTACTGAGATATCTGAGGTGAGTCTTCTCACTATACTTTACCTTGAGTAGGTAAATAGAGTTATGTGATACAATGCTTGTATGCTATATATGTGTTATGCGTTGCACTACATTCTTCTATGTGATTTATGCTGTGCATGTTTGCAGAGTTAGAACCTGAGGGTTCACAGAGTTTGGGTGCACGGACCCATAGAGTTATAGCCTCGAGTGGCTAATATGTGTTGTATGTGGTATTTTGGGGAACTCACTAAGCTTTGTGCTTACAGTGTTTTATGTTATGTGTTTCAGGTACTAGTGAGGATCGCGGAAAGGCGCCGGCTTGATCTGTACACACACGGGATTTTTATGTTATAAGATCTTGGGATTGATATATGTTATGAATTGAGTTTTCAAACAATGATGTTTTTATGAATAATGAATGAACTATGTATTTATAAAATGCGAAAAATTATTTTGGAAATTTATGGTGTTACAAGTTGGTATCAGAGTCTTGGTTTGAGGGATTCGAGTACAACTTCGGGCGTATTTGAACTCAAACTGAGGATTTGAAATATATTTTCAAAAGAGAAACTAGTTTTCTAAAAAGAGTAAAAGATTTTTAGAAAAACGCAGAGCAGAGTCGTGTGTACGATCAGTCAGCGCCCGAACGGTGATTTCCTAAAATACCCTTATGTTATATATTATGAGATTGATATGATGTATTCTCGTGCAAGAGTGGGCTAGGTATTCCTATTAGGAGTAGAGTGGCCTGATTTGTGATGCCTTAGCCTAGGGGGAGGTGAGCTGCTATGAGATGCTTGAGAGTGAGTAGGTAGCAGTGAGGAGCTTATGAGAGATCTGTTAGAGAGAGTGGATTATGCATAATAGAGTACTTGGGACATGGGATCCTAGGAGGAGGACTTGGGGTGTATACTGATACGGTGCGGACAGTAGTATTGGGCCCGTACTACTGAAAACACCGGGGCGGTGTACAGTTCAAGTAAGAATCTTCGGGATGCTAGGGATCAAGGAGGAATGAGTTATCGAGTGCGAGTATGCTCAAGTGAGTTTCTAATGTATCTTATGTTGTATTTCAGAGGTAGATCATGGTGAGAACACGTCATACGCCAAAGAGCAGCGGGACTAGTGATGAGGAGATCCACCGGATCATCCATGAGGAGGTGGTTGCGGCCATCAGGACAGAGATACCAGAGATGTTCGGGTCTATTAAGAACACATTGATTGAGACTTTTGATGAGCGTTATGCCGCTCTTTCTGAGGCTGCTGTTGCAGCGGCCACCGCAGCCATCGCTGCTGCTAGGCCGCAGGGGGGTGACTCGTTGTTGTTCAAGGAGTTCAGCAACACAAAGCCACCAAAGTTTGATGGGACGCAGAATCCGATTGCAGCGATGAGATGGGTAACTGACATTGAGGGGTGTTTCTATACCTACTCGTGCCCGGAGCACTTAAGGGTTCGGTTTGCGTTGCACCAGCTTCGCCTAGGGGCGAAGGACTGGTGGAAGTTCGGGACAGCACACTATTCTCCAGCAGAGCTTGCTGCGGTGACCTGGGAGAGGTTCACCACCATGTTTCAGGATGAGTACGTTCCCTCGGTGGAACGGGATTAATTGGCACAGGAGTTTTTGACCATCAAGCAGGGTACGGAGTCTGTGACGTTTATTACCAGGATGTTTCATGAGAGGGCGATGTTCTGCCCTGAGCACGTGTCTACTGAGCAGGCACGTATGAGCCGTTATTTGAGTATTTTGAGGAGAGATATTCGGGAGTTCGTGGCGAACTCCTCATACCGGACATTTTCCGATCTTCAGGAAAATACCCAGAAGAGGGAGATCGAGCTAGAGACTCAGGCTAGGGAGGAGGCGGAGTCTCAAGGGAGGGATCGGCGAGCGGCACAGTCCCAGCCGGCAGCCAAGCGGGCCAAGCCCGCTGATTCCAGAGCAGGGAGCCAGAAGGGCCGCACTTGTGGAAAGTGCGGCAAGGGTCATGATGGAGTTTGTAGAGCGGGATCTTGCTACAAGTGTGGTAAGGAGGGGCATATGGCCAAGGACTGTCCCAAGGGGTTTGTAGTGTGTTTTCACTGCAACCAGACCAGACACCAGAAGGCCGAGTGTCCGTTGCTGCGAGGGACAGCACAGGGAGCTTCTCAGGGGTCTGCCCCTGCTGCTGTTAGAGCTTCTGATAGTCGGTCGGTGAAGACCGAGACGCCGAAGGCTCGGGGGAGAGCCATCCAGTTGACTGCGGAAGAGGTCCGCGCAGCACCTGATCTCGTGGCTGGTATGTACTCTTTCATGTATTTATTTTTAATGTTTGAGATTTTTTGCTTATATTATGATATGCGTAGGTACTTTTCTTATGAGTTCTGTACATGCTTTGGTGTTATTTGACTAGGGTGCGAGTCGATATTTTATATCATTGGCTTTTAGTGAGCACATCAGTATTAGTCGAGAGGCGTTGAGTCGACCTCTGAGAGTCTCCATCGCCAACGAGAGAGTAGTGTGTGCCACGGAGGTGATTCGAGGATGTGTACTCGAGATTTTTGGTGTAGAGTTTCCTATTGATTTGGTCCCGATTGCGATGGGGGACGTCTGTGTCATCCTAGGCATGGATTGGTTGAGCAGATTTGGAGCAATTATCGACTGCGAGCGACAGCTGGTAACTGTATGAGACCCAAGTGGGGGATTTCTTATGGTGTACGGCGAGGGTACCCGTCCTGATTCAGCGTTTTGTTCGGCTGCTAGAGCGAGGCAGAGTCTACAGCAGGGTTGTAGTGGTTTTGCAGCGTATGCGATGGATACGAGAGTTGGTGAAGAGAGATCGAGTACAGTTGAGGAGGTCCCGATAGTGCGTGAATCCCCGGATGTTTTTCCTGAGGAGTTACCGGGTGTGCCTCCCAAGAGGCAGGTTGAGTTTCGCATTGATTTGATTCCGGGGGCAGCACCTATTGCCAAGGCGCCCTATCGCCTTGCACCTCCAGAGATGCAGGAGTTATCCTCGCAGCTTCAAGAGCTACTGAGGAAGGGGTTTATACGGCCGAGCAGCTCGCCGTGGGGAGCACCGATCCTTTTTGTGAAGAAAAAGGATGGTTCGTACCGAATGTGCATAGATTATCGAGAGTTGAATAAGTTAACGGTCAAGAACCGTTATCCTTTGCCAAGGATCGATGATTTGTTCGATCAGCTGTAGGGAGCATCTTGGTTTTCCAAGATTGATCTGAGATCTGGATATCATCAGATAAGGGTGCGCGAGGAGGATATCCAGAAGACCGCATTCAGGACTCGTTATGGGCATTACGAGTTTGTGGTGATGCCATTCGGGCTCACCAATGCGCCTGCAGCATTCATGGATCTCATGAACAGGGTATGCAGACCAATGCTGGATCGATCAGTGATTGTGTTCATTGACGATATTTTGGTGTATTCGAAGTCCAGGGAACAGCATGAGGAGCATTTGCGAGAGATCCTTAGCGTGCTGAGATCGGAGAGGCTTTACACCAAATTCTCCAAGTGCGATTTTTGGTTACGAGAGGTGCAGTTTCTTGGTCACGTTGTTAACTAAAAGGGGATTTTGGTTGATCTAGCCAAGATCGAGGCGGTGATGAGTTGGGAGGTGCCGAAATCTCCTTATGAGATCAAGAGTTTTCTAGGGTTGGCCGGCTATTATCGGAGGTTCATCGGGGATTTCTCCAAGATTGTTGTTCCTCTCATTAGGTTGACCTGGAAGGGTGTGGTGTTTAGCTGGGGCCCAGAGCAACAGGCCTCATTTGAGATGTTTCGCCAGAGATTGTGCGAAGCCCCGGTGTTGACTCTTCCAAAGGGCATGGAGGACTTCATTGTGTATTGTGACGAATCGATATATGGGTTGGGCGCGGTATTGATGCAGAGGGGGCATGTGATCGCGTACGCATCGAGGCAGCTGAAGCCTCATGAGGCTAGGTATCACACCCACGATCTAGAGTTGGGGGCGGTGGTGTTCGCCCTCAAGATTTGGCGTCATTATCTGTATGGGGTTCGGTGTAACATATACACGGACCACAAGAGTTTGAAGTATTTGATGGATCAGCCAAACCTGAACATGCGTCAGAGGAGATGGTTGGATGTGGTAAAGGATTATGATTACAAGATCATGTACCCCCGAGCAAGGCTAATGTGGTAGCCAACGCCCTGAGTCGTAGAGCAGAGAGCGCCTCGATTCGGGATATTTGTATGAGATTGACAGTGATGACTCCGGTGTTGGACACCATCAGAGGGGCTCAGGCTGAGGCAATGAGACCGGAGAACCGCAAGAGAGAGCGAGTTATCGTACAAGTGTCGGAGTTCGTGACCGATAGCAGAGGGCTTATGACCTTCCAGGTTCGGATTTGGGTACCGTTTGTTGGAGGAGCGCGTACCATCTTGATGGAGGATGCGCATAGATCGAGATTCTCAATCCATCCCGGGGCCACTAAGATGTTTCTGGATCTTAAAAGGGAGTATTGGTGGCCCTGTATGAAGAGAGATGTAGCGTGGTTTATTGAGAGCTACCTAACATGTCGTAGGGTTAAGGCTGAACATCAGAGACCGCATGGTAAATTGCAGCCACTGGAAGTCCCAGAGTGGAAATAGGAACAGTTATCCATGGATTTTATCACCAAATTGTCGAGAACGGCGAGGGGTGTCGACGCAATTTGGGTGATAGTAGACCGCTTGACAAAGAGCGCTCACTTTCTCGCCATTAGTGAGAGTTCTTCTGCGGAGAGTTAGCAGAGATATATGTGAGAGAGGTGGTATCGCGACATGGGGTGCCGATCTCGATTGTGTCAGATCGAGATGTGCATTTCACTTCCAGATTTTGGAAGAAATTCCATGAGGAGTTGGGTAAGAGGCTACATTTTAGTACCACATACCACCCACAAACTGACGGTCAGAGCGAGCGGACGATTCAGACGCTCGAGGACATGCTCCGAGCATGTGTGTTGGATTTTGGCAAAAGTTGGGACACGTATTTGCCCTTAGCGGAGTTCTCCTACAACAACAGCCATCATTCGAGCATTGGTATGCCACCCTTTGAGCTGTTGTATGGGAGGAGGTTTCGGACTCCCATTTGTTGGGGAGAGGTAGGGCAACGACTGATGGCTAGCATGGGGATTGTGCTTCAGACGACAGAGCATATTCAGCAGGTCAGGCAGAGATTGTTGACCGCTCAGAGTCGCCAGAAGAGTTATGCGGATAGGCGACGATCCGAGCTTGAGTTCCAGGTCGGTGATTATGTTCTCCTGAAAGTATCTCCTTGGAAAGGAGTGATTCGATTCAAGAAGTGGGGCAAGCTAGGGCCCCGGTTTATTGGCCATTCAGAGTGATCACGAGGGTAGGTAGAGTAGCGTATCGCTTGGAGCTACCTGCGGAGTTGGAGCGGATTCATAATACCTTCCACGTGTCTTAGCTAAGGAAGTGTATAGCCGACGAGTTGGCGCTAGTGCCATTAGAGGACATTCAGGTGGATGCGAGCCTGAACTATGCAGAGAGGCCAGTTGCGATTATGGATCCGAAGATCAAGGTTCTGAGGAACAAGGAGGTTCCTCTGGTGCAGGTTCAGTGGCAACATCGGAGAGGATCCGAGTTGACTTGGTAGCCAGAGCGGGAGATGCGTGAGCAGCATCCGGAGCTACTTCAGGGATGAGACTTCGAGGGTGAAGTCTGATTCAAGTGGGGGAGAATTGTAACATCTGGAATTTCAGGTATTATATTTATTTGTTTTAATTTCAAGTTTTATGGAAGAACTCGGCGAGTTGATGCGTAGACTCGTCGAGTAGAGACGCGAATCATTATACGGGTGGATGGCTGGACTCGAAGAGTCACCCCAAGGACTCGGCGAGTCCACGCTGTTTAATGAAACCCTAATTCCTCGGGTTTGGGGCCTATTTAAAGGGCCGTATGGCCGTCATTTGCGGCTACCAGACCCTAGAGAGAAACCCTAGGTGAGCTAGAGCGTTTGTGAGAGGAAAAGAGGCATTTCTTGATCCTTTGTTGGTGTTTTTGCAAATAGAAGAGCACCAAGACAAGAGAAGGTTGAAGAGGGTGCTAATCCAGTGATTCTAGGGCTCAGAGACTTCATTTTGAAGTATTCATTCGACCCTTCTTCAGTTTATGGTGTAATTCTTAGAGTTAGGGCTTTTTAGCCCCATTAGAGGATGGTAATATGGAGTAATTGGTCCCTTCTCGTGTTGGTGTTGTAGATCTGAACCCAAAGAGGTCTAGTGACCCTTTTCCCTTGAGCTTTATGGGTATTAATGGAGGTTATGAACCTAGGATGTCATTTTAGAGGCTATATCTTCATATAAGGCCTTTAAGCCCTTGCATGTGCACCAAGACGTTAGCTTTACGTGATTATAATGCTTTGGGAAGCTGGATCTATGATTTAGTGAAGCGGATCTGACCTCAAGAGGTCAATTCAGCTTGAGCATGGCATGAACTCGCCGAGTCCAATAGCCGACTCGACGAGTAGGACGAGGGTTTTCCCAATAATCAAACAGATGGTGACTCACTGAGTTGGGGAAGCGACTTCGTGAGTCAGAGGGAATCTAGAGGACAGAGTGCATGATGGTACTCGCCGATTCAGGAGCCGGACTCGGCGAGTTGGGTCGGGACATTTCACAGATTGTGATCAGTGATGATTTGCAGAGTTAAGGTTGACTCAGTGAGTCGAATGGGGACTAAGAGAGTGAAGAACACGTGTGGACTCGCCGAGTCACAGCTGTGCACTCGGCGAGTTTGGTCAAGGTTGACCGTTGACTTCGTTGAGTTTTAGGGTTAGTCAATGTTTGGACCTTAAAGTCATCGGAAGGGTAGGATAGTCTTTTACCCTTCCTAGAGGATGTATTAAGAGGAAGAGATTAGCCTAGCCCTAAGGGTTGTATTAATTAGAGTATTTATTTTATGTGATTAGGCAGGGGCTAGACCAGAGTTTACCGAGTCAGAGATTTACTGAGATATCCGAGGTGAGTCTTCTCACTATACTTTACCTTGAGTAGGTAAATAGACTTATGTGATACAGTGCTTGTATGCTATATATGTGTTATGTGTTGCACTGCATTCTTCTATGTGATTTATGATGTGCATGTTTGCAGAGTTAGAACATGAGGGTTCACAGAGTTTGGGTGCACGGACCCACAGAGTTATAGCCTCGAGTGGCTAATATGTGTTATATGTGGTATTTTGGGGAACTCACTAAGCTTTGTGCTTACAATGTTTTATGTTATGTGTTTCAGGTACTAGTGAGGATCGCGGAAAGGCGCCGGCTTGATCAGTACACACACGGGATTTTTATGTTATGAGATCTTGGGATTGATATATGTTATGAATTAAGTTTTCAAACAATGATGTTTTTATGAATAATGAATGAACTATGTTTTTATAAAATGCGAAAAATTGTTTTGGAAATTTATGGTGTTATAGAGTCAGTGGGAGTCTTAATGATCTTGAAAAGTTTCAAGAACTAATCAAGAATAAACCTTATCGATCATCACTAGCACACGACTTGAGGTTTACAACCTATCGTGTTGACATTATCTTGTTTCTGTGTCGTTCCAATTGAGTTAATTATGCATGTAAGTTCTATGAGTTCTCATTTGAACGCATAAAAGGCAAGCACCTTGATCAATGAAAAGTACATTGATATGAAAGGATGATCTTCTTAACTACTTGGAAGACATGGTGGGCAGCCGCGTTACCATAAGGCAAGAAATCAAGATTAAGAAAGTTCGGTCCATAAGAGTTTGGATTTGTCGCAAACTTTGGTTCTAACAAATTCGCATGGATAAGAACACATACACCATTAAAATCTAAGTGTCATAAGATTTCCTCCTTCATGAAGATGGATGTGTGGAAATGCTTTCACTAAGAGAGATTTTAAGAAAATAGCAATTGTAAAATTGTATTCTCAAATTTGATTATGGTTACGGTATCGCTTTCCATAATTCGAATTGTGAGATTTGGCAATTAGTCTGAATTGTTTAAGACACACATATGAGCTATCTAAGGCAAAGGTGTATAAGTTTAAGAAGCTTAGATAAAGGATTATCAAAGCATTAGGTATTAGAAATATGAACTTCAGAAATTCAATAAGTATTGTTTTATGGAAGTTCAGTTGTTTTCTAAATACATGTCAAAGCTAATGGGAGCATAAGTGTTGTGCTTATATGATAATAATCATCATAATAGTGGGAGCATAAAAGTTGTGCTGGTATGATTATTAAGGCAAGTATTGCAAGTTAGCAATATTAATTATAGAAAACAAGAGTTATACTTTGCAAAGTCGCAAAGGTTGAATAGTTGTTTTGCTATAATTAAGGGAGAGAATATTGTACTTTGTTTCAAAATCTAAAGCTTAGATTGAGAAATTTTAATAAATTTAGTCAAAGGATACATAGTGTGTTCTTAAATTTCGATTATGATTACGGTATCCCTCTTCATATTTCGAGTTGTAAGAACATGACACTTAAAATATTATGGCAAAAGATTCATAATGTATCGTATCTTTATGTAAGACATTATGCATCGTGTCCCATACGCTTCAGGTATAGGATCGATTGCAAATACTATAATATTTGACCATTCTAAAATTTTCCAAATGTCTAGCGCATTTAGAGGGAAAAAGGACAAGAATCGGTTTTGACTAAGATAATTATACAACTATCAAAGGACGATCCAAAGCTCGCTGAGGATTGGTCGCTTGTGAGTAGTTGGAAGTATGATATTGGATGGAGCATATCGACATTATTATGAATAGATAAGATTCTATTAAGAATGAGTTGTCATATGGTAAGTATGGAAAGGTTTCCATGTTGGGAGTTGGTGTAACGCCCGTAGATCGGGGCTAGTCAATTTAGAGACGATAAGCGTCAAAAATGACTTTTTGATAGAAGATTATTTAGGATGAATAAACCTAACTAAGTTGTAGTATATGTTACGAGGTTTCTGTGCATATAAAGAACGCCAAAATCCGAGTTATAAAGAAGACGTTATGACTTGTTGAAGTTTCGCGACAGAACCGGCACAACGCTGAATGACGTAAAAAGTGAATTTCCGTTAGAGTGATATTTAGCCTTAGCAATCTAAACGAGAATCGAAGATCTCGTTGTTAGTAGCGAAACGATGAAAAGTTAGGCAAGAACGGACGTCGGACGAAGAAGTTATGAATTTATAACGAAATTTTCTGTCTCGACCTATTAAAAATAAATAATAAAAATAAAAGTCGAAATTAGCCAACGAAGTCTAAACGAAAGTCGTAGAGCGTAGTCTCATCTTCGCGTGGATATAAAGAACGTCGAAAACAGAGTTCGTATGAAGAAGATATGAATTTCCGAAGTTTATTAATTAATTTGTATTTATTTTTAATTGGAAATTTCGGCATTATCCGAAGGGGAGTCAGCAGCCTGATCCGAGGTACGCCCCGCGTACTCCGAAGAGTGTCGACACTTCGGATGACGCATGCCATGACGACTTCGGAGCCCTGTACGCCCCGCGTACTCCGAGGCTCCAGCCTCCTATAAATAGGATCCGAAGGCAGCCGAGTCTTTTGTTCATTTTCTCTCTTCTCTCTCCCGTTTTGCATCGTTTTGTGTACCAGAAATATCCCGAAGCCCCGGTATCATACTCTAGCCCCGAGGCAAGTCCCGAGATCCCGAAGATGCCGAGAAGTGCGGTTCCCGAGTCGAAGCTCTGCCCACGAGAAGTTCGATTTTTGTAGAGATCTTCCAGATCTGCTGAGGATTACTACTTCTGCAAGTCGTAGTGTTGTCCGATCATCTTCTGGTCAAGTGAGTGTATACTACCTTTCATAAACACGATAACAATACAAGTATGGTTCGAGTGTATTAAGTATATTGTTGTTTATAGGTGTGAGTGTGTAGTTATTTTCTTCTAACACATAAATATGAGGTATTTGTTATAAAATACGTGCTATGTGTATAATATAAAGTTGATTATATGTGTGGGTGTATAGTCCCTTTCATAAACACGAGTATAATACAAGTATTGTTTGAATGTATTAAGTATATGTTTGGGAAAGTGTGTGGTTACGTTCTTCTAACACATAAATATGAGGTATTTGTTATAAAATACGTGCTATGTGTTTATATATTGTTGTTTATTTGAGATGAGTATGGAATGAATGTTTTATATAGTTTTTAAATGAGTTAAACTGTATATGTATTTTATATCTACAAATATGTTGGGTAGAACATGGGTAGATGAGATAGTTGGTATGTGATAAAATGATGAGGTATGAAAGATGATTAAGAATGATATTGGTAGATGCACCAATTAAAGAAAGTCATAAAACTAGCAGATGCGCTTGAGAATAATATCGGTAGATGCACCAAGTAGTGAATGTCGTGATCTTGGCAGATGCGCCAAATAGAGATTGTCATAATAATAGCAGATGCGCTTATAGGATAATCTTGGCAGATGCGCTTATGAGATAATATCGGCAGATGCGCCTAAAAGAGAATGTCATAAACCTGGCAGTCGCGCCTCATAGTGTATGACGTAATCCTGGCAGAGGCGCTTAAAGGATGATGTTGGTAGATGCGCCTTATGTAGCAATAGATTTTGTGCTAATTCCTTAGGTCAATCCTAGGAATGGATGGATGTCGGGTAGTTGAATTCTTAGGGTAAAATCCTAAGAAATAAAGAAGATAATGGGGATGGGTAATTGGATGGATTGTTTGATGGTTGAATATAATAATTATATTGTTGTGGGTTGAAAACCCTATATGCTCACCAGGCTCCCAAGCCTGACCCACTCAGTTTTCTTTGTATCATAGGTATTAATACAAAGACATATTTCACAGAGAGATTTAAAGGAGATATAAATCAATTGTGTAATTAAATGTAAGTTCTGTTTATGCTTATATGTCTGTATCAGAACATGACATCCCGAGGTTTTTTTATTAAATGAAAATACATTCTCTTTGAGAAATGTTGTGATAAGTTATTATCATGTCCTGTTTTGGGAACAAATTTCCGCAACTGTTTTCTTTAAACGATTACTCTGATTTTATAAAACAAAGCATAAACAAATCGGTCTTTTCTGGCCGGGAAAATAGGGATGTCACAGTTGGATATTGAGAATGTATGTCTAGATTAGAAACTTTTATGCAAAA
Organism: Lactuca sativa; assembly: GCF_002870075.4. Taxonomy (NCBI): domain Eukaryota; kingdom Viridiplantae; phylum Streptophyta; class Magnoliopsida; order Asterales; family Asteraceae; genus Lactuca; species Lactuca sativa. The sequence continues at coordinate 339,672,122 of NC_056626.2, forward strand.
AGGATGTTCAAAGGAATGTACTTTAAGTGAGAGACATCACATCTATGGAATTGTCTTGTAACAATTTCCGATAGAGAGCATTGTAATTCATTGGCAATAGTCATTGTGACCTTAGTGCAGTGACATTACAAAAGGATCATTGCATAAAATGTTAGAATCTAACATATTCTATAAGTGGCAAGAATTTGATATTCTTACACTTGTCATAAGGATTGGGAGTTGTGAAATGAGTATAATTGGAAATGTGTTCATTTGATCTATTTCACAAATTAAGAACCATAGGTAAACATTGTGTGCATGCTAAGAGCATGGGACAAGTGTTGTAATAATTCAAGTAAGAAGTTGATTACCCGAAACAACAAATAATGAGTAATCGATATGGTGATAAATAAAAGGTGTTTTATTTATACTCAAAGGTTTGAGGCCATATGGGATTAGTATTATTCTTGTGTTTCACTTTGCATGTTTTGACTTCCTGAATAGTTAAATTGGTTCAGAACAATCAAATTATTCGAACGGACCATAGTCGTTCATATGTTGGAAGTAAGTATGAATGAAGACTGTCGTGAATTGGTGTGTGGATTGTCTAAAGTGTATTAGACATAAGCAATTATTTGCTGCAACGTTCATGAGTGCTTATGAATATGAGTTTGAGCATTGGATTAAACCCACGCTCACTTGGATCACTTCATGGATTTTATCACGAGTGATTGGTGAGACGATTATATCTTATATTCTTGAAACCGAGATGTGTGAGTTGTATCTTGCGATTCGGTTGCACATTGATAATATGTAAACGCACCAGTAACTTGGTGTTATAAAACATATTGTTGTGTGTGATTCGGTGAGTGAGTGAAAGTGAGCATTGAGTCAAAGTTTATCCGTTCCTTTTATCCAAAGTGGGATAAAAGCTATATATGTGGGCCCCTCGATGATTTAGTGATGGAACCTAAGCGCTTGGCCAAGCTGGGACTAAATTGATGTGTTCAATTGTAGTCTGTTGTCAGTCGTCATAAATCTGAATTTGGGAAACAGCACATAGACAGAGAGAATGATTTAGATCCATGTCTCAGTCTATACGATAATATCTAGAATGGAGGAATATATGATCCCTTATCTAAAGGACACGCGTGTCTGATAAGATAAGAGTTGACAACGGCTTTAGAAAGCTATGATTGCAGATCATGATCTGAAGTCATACGCATAATAGTTATTAGACTTATCCAAGTGGGAGACTGTTGGATTAGTGTCTAAGTCCATAACTATTTTGGTATGTACTTGACCTGATGGTGCATGGTCATTTTGGGTTGCCTTCACCAAAGCAACTTGATAGGATGAATTATGGAGAGAAAGGATTAAATTTGATTTATTAATATATTATGAGAATAATATACTAAAGGAGAAATCATATTGTTTAATTAATATTAGTCAAGAATCAATAAGAATTAAGTTTGTGGCTAAAAGAGATTAATTAAACTTAAGGGACTAGAATTGTAATTATTAGATACTTGCAATTGGGCTATGGATTACCTTATAATATAAGGTTGGACAAATTCTATGGGGAAACCCATTAGAAATCGTCCAAGGCTTATTAAAGAAGGGTACATGGGTTGCTTAGGGCCTAAGCATCCAAATTAGGGTTTCCTAGTTGAAAAACTTAATAGCCTACATGTATATATAGTACCCTTAAGCCCCAAAAAACGTGGTGAACTTGTTCTCTAGGGTTTCCACACGTTTTGGGCAGCCTCCTTCTCTTCTCTTCTTCATCCTCTTGCTCTTGGTGTTTGTGAACCATTAGAGGAGTGACATTTGTGACTCTAAGCTTTCTAAAGTCAATACAAGAAGGATTTGAGATTGTTATTGCTACATAACAATCAAGGTAAGATCTAAACCTATTTCTTATGTTAATATGATTACTTATATGTTAGAACTAGGGTTTATAGTATTGGATGAATTGCATGTACAATAGAGAAAGCTAGATCCAAGCATTAGGGTTTGCATGAGCACATAGGATGTTTTTATGGCTAAAACCCATCAGTATCAACATCTTCTCAGTTCCGAGAGACCTTGAAAGAGCTACGATTGCCGATTGGTTCCTGAAGTATTGCAGTTATAGTTATTAGACTTATCCAAGTGGGAGACTGTTGGATAAGGTGTCTAAGTCCATAACTATTTCTGGTAAATACTTGACCCGACCTGGCATGGTCCATTTGGGTTGCATAGCACCATGCAATTGGATAAACTAAATGAGAGAAATAACACATATGGTTTATTAATATATTATAAGTTCTAATATATTAATAATATTATTTAATTAGTTTTGATCAAGAATTAATTTAGAATTAATTAAGTGATCAAAAGAATAACTAATTAAATATATGGGTAGATTATGTAAATCTTCCATATCTTATATAGTGGGCTAAAAGGCTCCATGGATTATCAAGTTGGGTTCCACCCATAGGATGCTCCATGGATTTAACCCATGGATTGAGAAATGAAGAGTCATGTTACATTAGGGTTTTACCTAATGCAACACACTATATAAGGACCATGTCTCTCCCCAAAATCGGCTACACTAGAGAAACAAGAGGGCTTGGCCGATTTTGAGTGTATTAGAGTATTCTCTCAAGTTTATACTTTGCATTTGGTGTTGTGTGAAGAATTTGAGGCATCACACTTGAGGTGCTAGGCTCACAATGTTTCAAGGAACACTTACAACAACAAGGTATGTAGTTCTATCTTTTATACAAAGAAAAATTGTACCCCATGTATGCTAGATAGCTCCATAACCTTGGAAATCAACTTTGCATGATTATTAGACAAACATAGATCCAAGGTTACTAGGGTTGCATGTACACTTAGGAAGTGTTAGAATGCTCAAAACCCATCACGTAGATCTACAGGCCATGTCAACAACGCAACACCACCATCACCACCACCACCTCCGTCAACGGATAATGTCGCCTTGATAGCTGCTGTAACAGTTGCAGTGACAACAGCAATGGCACAGATGAGTAATAATGGGTCCGGAAGTGGAGTAAATAGCTCTACGAACGGCCAACACCAGCGTCGTTCAAGGGATTGCACTTTCAAGGACTTCACTAATAGCAAACCCATAACTTTTAACAGATCCGGAGGGATAATGGCTCTATCACAATGGATAGAGAAAACAGAAGCGGTTTTCAAAATCTGTGCATATCTGGTAGTGAGCAAAGTAAAATTTTCCGCTTGTACATTCTCCGAGAGAGAGATCTAACATGGTGGAATGACCACGTCAAGTCACTAACTCTGGTAGTGGCAAATTCTTTAGGCTGGGAAAATCTAAAGCAAATGTTAATGCAAGAGTACTGTCCAAGGGGCGAAGTACAAAAGCTAGAGCGGGAACTTTGGGGCCTTACTATGGTAGGCTTGGACATCACAACCTATACCAATAGGTTTATAGATTTGGCAATCCTTTGCCCAGGCATGGTTGCTCTAGAGAGCAAGAAGATCGAATGATATATCTGGGGACTGTCACCCCAGATTCGAGGAAGTGTACTAGCTTCCAAACCAGTCACTTTCGATAGCGCCAAACAGTTGGCACAAGCTCTAGTTGACCATGGAATCTTTCAAGGCCTCGCAACTGCTGTCCCGAAGCAAACCATAGGAAACAACAACAACAACATCAGTACCAAGAACAACAGCAAGAAGAAGTTTTGGAATAAGAGGAAGAATCAATTTTCACAGGAACCTTCTAGGAAGCAACAAATAGTGGCAGACCATGCCGCTACTGCCCCCAATGTTGCTCCTGTTACCTCTACGCTAGCAAGGCAATATGCTGGGAGTCTATCGAAATGCAGCAAATGCAATATCCATCACAACGGAAATTGTTGAGAGATGCACTCAAACAACTGCAACAGGAAAGGGCACACTGCCCGTTTCTATAGGGCACCGGCACGACCAATCACCCAAGTCCCTGGATTCGACATGGGCTAGGCGTGTTATGGGTGTGGTGAGGCTAGACACTACAAGAGGGACTGCCCTAAGGCAAGGAATGTTGGCGGCATAGGAAGATTGCTGGCAATAGGGCAGAACAAAGCAATAGCTGATCCCACGGTGGTTACAGGTACGTTTCTCCTCAATAACGCTTATGCATGCATACTCTTTGATTGTTGTCAAGAAAGGGTCGTACGCCTAAATCTACCAAACGGTGAAAATCTTGTCATTTATAGTGACAAACTCGGTACCAATTTACAAATCATCTCTTGCATCAAATCCCAAAAATACCTGCGTAAGGAGTACCATGCCTTCTTAGCCCACGTAGTAGATAGGGAAAAAGAAGGGAAAGACCTCAAAGACATTCCAAAGGTCTGCGATTTTCTCGATGTCTTCCCTGAAGACCTTCCAGGAGTCCCACCAGAACGACAAGTCGAGTTCAGAATCGACTTAATTCCCGGAGCTACACCAGTAGCTAAGTCGTCGTATCGTCTAGTGCCAGCTGAGATGCAAGAATTATCCAGCCAATTAAACGAACTAATCAACAAAGGATTCATCAGACCGAGCTTCTCACCTTGGGGAGCACCAATCCTGTTCGTAATGAAGAAGGATGGATCTTTCTGCATGTGTATCGATTACCGGGAACTCAACAAGCTCACTATCAAGAACTGATATCCCCTACCACGCATTGATGACTTGTTCGACCAACTCCAAGGAGCGAGTTATTTCTCAAAGATCAATTTGAGATCCGGGTATCATCAACTATGAGTCTTGGAAGGTGATGTTCCCAAAACAGCCTTTCGAACTCGTTATGGTCACTACGAGTTTGTATTGATGCCTTTTGGATTAACAAATGCACTGGCGGTGTTCATGGACTTAATGAACCGAGTGTGTCGTTCATTCCTGGACAAATTTGTGATCGTATTCATAGACGATATACTCATTTATTCAAAGAGTAAAGAGGAACATGGTCAACACCTCCGACAAATCTTGGAAACTTTAAGAAAAGGGAAGGTATACGCAAAAATTCTCAAAGTGCGAATTTTGGATTCGGAAGGTAGATTTCCTAGGTCACGTGCTTAGCAAAGATGGGATACACGTGGACCCTTCCAAAATCAAGACAATCGAGAACTGGTTAGCTCCAAGAACCCCAACGGAAATCTGACAATTCTTGGGCCTTGCTGGCTATTACCGAAGATTTATACAAAACTTCTCAAAGATTGCTAAACCACTTACCACCTTGACCCAGAAGGGTGTAACTTTCAATTGGGAGGAAAAACAAGACGCTGCATTCCAAACACTGAAGCAGATAGTATGCAGCACGCCTATATTGTCCTTGCCAGAAGGAACAAAAGACTTCGTGGTCTACTGTGACGCATCTAATCAAGGTCTTGGATGTGTTCTAATGCAACGAGGAAAGGTCATCGCCTACGCCTCGAGACAACTCAAGACGCACGAGGTCAACTACACTACACACGACCTCGAACTGGGAGCAGTCGTTTTCGCCATAAAGATTTGGAGACACTATCTCTATGGAACGAAATGCACGATCTTTACCGATCATAAGAGCCTTCAACACATCCTCAATCAAAAGGAACTCAACATGAGACAAACAGGATGGGTTGAACTGCTGAATGACTACGAATGTGAAATTCATTATCATCCAGGAAAAGCAAATGTCGTGGCTGATGCTCTTAGTCGAAAGGAATACTCTGGCCGCCGAGTGAAATCCTTAACCATGACGATCCATTCACACCTGTCCACGCAAATCAAGGAAGCTCAGATAGAAGCCTTGAAATTAGTGAATATGATGGGTGAAGCTTTAAGGGGAATGAATAAGAATCTTGAAGTCAAGGGAGACAGAGTTCGTTACTTCGTGGATCGGATCTGGACACCGAAGTTTGGTGGATTCAGAGACGTTGTCATGAACGAAGCTCATAAAACTCGATAATTAGTGCATCCAAGTTCGGACAAGATGTATATGGACCTCAAGAAACTGTATTGGTGGCCGAACATGAAAGCAGAGATCGCTACCTATGTAGGCAAGTGTCTGACTTGCGCCAAAGTCAAGGTAGAGTACCAAAAGCCATCAGGATTACTACAACAACCCGAAATACCCAAGTGGAAGTGAGAGCAAATAACCATTGATTTCATAACCAAATTACCCAAAACAGTAGGTGGACTAGATAGTAGGTTCACCTCGTGATTCTGGCAGTCACTGTAAAAGTCTCTAGGAACAAGGTTAGACATGAGTACCGCTTACCATCCACAAACCGACGGTCAAAGTGAGAGGACCATACAAACATTGGAAGATATACTAAGAGCTTGTGTAATCGATTTTGGTTAAGCATAGGATACCCATTTACCACTAGTCGAATTCTCATACAACAATAGCTATCACTCCAGCATTAAAGTTGCTCCATTCGAAGCCCTATATAGCCGCAAGTGCAGATCACCACTATGTTGGGCTGAAGTGCGTGACACATAACTAGCCAAGGGACAAGTACCCGACATCGCTGTCACAGGCCCGGAAATCATAAGAGAAACAACTGAGAAGATCGTTCAGATTCGGGAACGACTAAAGGCTTCAACAGATAGACAAAAGAGTTATGCGGACAAAAGACGGAAGCCCTTGGAATTTCAAGTCGGGGACTGAGTGCTATTAAAGGTCTCGCCCTGGAAAGGGTTAATACGTTTCGGAAAACAGGGGAAACTAAACCCAAGGTATATCGGACCATTCAAGATCCTTGCAAGGATCGGTCCGGTAGCATACAAACTTCGACTACTGCAGGAACTCAATAACGTACATCCTACCTTTCACGTGTCAAACTTGAAGAAATATTTGTCCGATGAGACCCTCAGTCCCTCTAGATGAAATTGAAATCAACGAGAGTCTCCACTTTATAGAGGAACCAATTGAGGTCATGGATAGGGAAATTAAAAGAACAAAGCAAAGTCGCATACCCATTGCGAAGGTCCGATGGAATGCAAAGCGAGGACCTGAATACACTTGGGAGCGCGAATATCAAATAAAACAAAAATATTCGCATAATTTTCCCTAATCCACAAATATTTATCTTACATTAAATTTCAGGACGAAATTCCCTCTAATGGGGGGATGATGTGACAACCCGATATTTCGAATCAATGTAATGACCTAAAAAGTCAAGAATTGTAACCCCTTTTAATATAATGAAATTATTGTCGAAAATAAAATGTTCAAAACTCATCTACTGGATTTCATAAATGATAGTTATCATGTCAAGGTTTTCAGAAATATAAAGAACACTAAAATCCGAGTTATAACGAATAAGTTATGACCAACCTAAGATTTCACCACAAAACCGTCAATACGATTAAACGTAAAGTGCGAAGTTTTAATAAAATACTTTTAAACCTTAAATATCTAAATAAAAATCGTAGATATCATTAAAACCGTGAACATACATAAAAAGAACGCCTAAATCTGACTTCGTATTAGTAAGTTATGATTTTTCGAAATTTCGGATGTAGCAGTAGATAGCTAAAAACTCGAAATAGATATCAAGGGATTTTTGACCAAAACAATCTAAATGAGAATCGAAGACCTCAACAATGGTAGTACACGGTAAAAATTCTGTCGAAAACAGACATCAGATAAAGAAGTTACGGAATTTTAACGGACCTTTTGTGTTCCGGCCTGTTAAAAACAATATAATTAAAATAAATTCAAAATTAGACGACGGAGTCTAATTGAAAGTTGTAGAGTACATTATCACTTATATGTGCATATAAAGAACGTCAAAAACGGAGCTCCTAGGCGAAAGTTACGGATTTTACAAGTTCGAGGTGCACAAACTGACACGAGTTACGCCCAGCGTACTCGGGTGCAAGGCTTCAGATCGTCCACATCGCCCCTCTATGCCTCTATTCCCCATCCCATCCAAAGTCCGGTAGACGAGGATGCGATCATGCATGACGTCCGGTATGCCCCGCGTAACCCCGTATACCCCGCATACCAAGGGTTTCCAGCCCCTATAAAAGGGATGCGAGGGTTCCGGGCAAAATTGCTCATTTCCTCTCTTTCTCCTGCGTTTTTACTCTATTTTGCATGCGAGCAATATCCCGAAGCCCCGGTTTTCATATCCAAGTCTCGAAGGAAGTTTTACGCTCCTGAGATTCCCGAGAATCCCAAGAAACCCGTTTTCTCCTGTCGAAGTTCTGCTCGGTTTTCATCTCACCATCTTCACTCTATCAAGTGAGTTCATAACCCTACAACTACGTTTTCAAATGCTTTGTAAATTCTTTAATACACTTTTAGGGGGGGGGGGGGGGGAATACAAGTAAACACACGATTATCCTCTTTTGAATAACATAAATCTTTTGCTATACTTGTTGTTATAATCAATCATATGTGAGTTATAACTATCATACGGAAACATTCTCATGGAACATATCACGATAATACCTTGTCCAATTTGAAATGATACATGTTGTTATATAAATATCAAACACTTTATTTATATTTTGAGTATAAATGTTCAATGATGTTATTACAAATGTTATACTTTACGTACAAAGTCGACACTACACTAGGGTTTACCATACAAACGTAATACACTTTTGGAAAAACTATAACAGGTATAGTTTACGGGGAAATCATGAGATTTTCCATACTATAGGTACTAACTCAAGAAAATACTTTCATATACAAGAACAAATGGACTTTTCATACGTAAATCTATTTGATCCTAAGTTTTGTGAGACATTCCACTTCACGTACTTTCAAGTACGCCGTTAAAGTCCTGTATTATATACCATAATCTCTTGTAGGGAGAGCGTGATACTTGTGTATAGATCTATACGAAATTGACAATCCCGCACCTAAACTGTTAGCTACAGTTAGACCGGCAGGTCTGGGGTAACAAACGTCATAACATTCCAACGCCTGAAGAACTTTGTTACAGGCATCCTAAGTCAATAGCATGGGTATAAAACTCACATGGAGTATTAAAAACACGACGATTTACGGGGTTATTAAATGTCTTAGTGATTTTATACATACATAAATCTAGTATTCTAGGCATGAGAACTACTAATGCATTACAGTTTCGGAAGTTTTAAACTACCACACACTCATGGAAAAATATTGGATTTTTTGGAAATAAACTCAGTGATTTTATACCAAACTTACAAATTTTATACATAAACTCTTATGAACTCACCAACTTAATTGTTGACACTCTTTCAAAACTACTTGTATTTCTCAACGATTCAGTAATACAGGTAAACCCCAGCTTTCGGAGAAGGGACACTAAGGCGTTAGTTTAAAACTCATTTTTGTCATCATATTGTAATTAATTTTGAACAAGTATCACTCAACAATGTAACTTTTAAATTATATATATGATGGTTGTTTTACTTTCTTTACTATGTATTCAATTGTTACGATACTACATGAAGTCATTTGCCCTCGAACGATTCCGTCGTTCTGGTTTGGGGGTGTGACAGGACCCGATTGTAGCAATGAAGTGGTTGTCTGACATGGAGGGTTGTTTCTTCACGTACCTATGTCTTGCTGACCAAAACGTCAGATGTTCCCTGAACCTATTGAGGTCCGGGGCAAAGGACTGGTGGAGGTTGATGACTGGGTCTTACACTGATGATCACAGAGTTGCAGTTACTTGGGAGTAGTTCAGGGATATGTTCCATGTTCGCTACATTCTGCGAGTCGAGCGGGAGCGGTTACCTCAGGATTTCTAGGAGTTGTGACAGGATGGTGAGACATTGACGGAGATCACCCATATTTTCACAGAGAAGGCAGTGTTCTGCCGGGAGTTACCTCAAGAACGTAAAATGTATGGTTTCAAGAACCACCTAAAGAATAGACACACATACCATGATGAGTCAACTACACACTAGATTGTTCTCCATGATATCCAGGGTTACCCTTAGTAAGATATGTCACATGTGACTATTAGGGGTACGTATATGTGGGTTTAATTCGGTTATTGGACAAAACTGAATCATAACCATTACAATCGGTTAATACATTTCTATAAACATTGATCATTAGGTACCGGTGAGTAATGGTTTCGGTTGAAAGCCTTGGTTATTGAGTAACATCGGTTAACGATAATGATACACAAATTAGATTAAAAAAAAATAGAAAATACATTTCTATAAAAATGAAAAAACAAAAAGTGGATTGTCAAAAAATTAAAATGAAAATCAGAAAGTACTATGTTGTTAACTAAGTTTTAATCATTTGGTTGTTAATTTAGACACCTAAAAGCCACCGTACCAATGTTTTAAAAACCGGTTTGAACCGGCCGGTCGAACCGGTTGGACCGGGAACCGGGGGAGGGAGCGATTCAACTATCACCGGTTTTATATTGATTTCTAAACCGGATTGAACCGGCCAGTTTTTTGAAAAACCCGATTGAACCGGTCAAAATAAACCGGTTGAACCGGTTAAACCAAATAAAAACACATGAAAAACAAAACAATTTACATAATAAAATTTGATGATTTTTTTCATATATGTTTAGTTTTCTTTAAATAAAAACATATGATAAATGTTATAAAGTTTTTTTTGATGTGGTTGAATTCATCTAAAACTCCATTTCGTTTCAGTATTATACTTTATTTTCTTTTTGATGTATATGATTTATGTAAAATACTAAAACTTTTGGCTATGTGTTATTTTAATGTATTTGGATTCATTTACAACTTATTTTTATGTGTATTTTTAATGTTTGAACTTTTACTCAAATTCATAATTTATATAAGTATGTATGTATAGGAAAATAGAAAAAGACATGAAAAATAGAGAAATCGGTTCATCCGACGGTCGAACCGGTTAAACCGGTTGAACCGTGAACCGGTCACCATACCGGTTCAACTAGAAAAACGGTTTTTAAAACATTGTACGGTACATCTCTTTCCAACTTCTTAAAAAGTTTAGTAGATGTCAAAAAAAATTAGTCAAATATATGCTACAGAGATATTAAACATTATCTTATTGATTTTTAAATAAATAAACCTATTACAATAATTTTTATTAGATGTTATAATCTTCTCCGACAACCAAAACTTTATATTTATACGTATTAGGAACATACCCTTTTTTGTTAAATAGCAAATTTCATGGAATTTTTAATTTCGTTTAGACTTTATTTATTTAATATTATCTATAACTTACAATTTATATACAACTAAATATAAGATTTCGGTTTGGCTAATGGTTCAATTTCCATATAAAACCATAACAAAACCATTACTTATCGGTTAACAAAAAAAATTAAATTTGATCCATTGGTTTTAAAAATGGTTTGGTTTTTATGGTTCCATTGTATCGGTTAATTCGATTTTTGTTCGGTTTTTCTTTTTGGTTATTACGGTCGCAGTATCGACTATGATTAAGAAATTACCCGTCCATGTGTAGATTTCTAAAACTAATAAGCAAAAAACTATGAACATAGAGGAATTTGTGGTTCGTCTCTATTAAAGATGAGGAAGAAAAATGATCTAAATGGTAGCTAGTGGTCTGCCTTGGCAAAGGAAAATTTGTCTTTGATTATAAATATTGTTTGCATAAATCAATCCATGTTTTTAATAGAATAACTCGTTCTATTGAAAGACTTTTGTAAATTCAATGATTGAGATGTTGTGTACTTCTGATGAAATAGCAGCAGACTATATACAAATTTGCAGAGTAAATCAACAAATCAATAAATTCAAATCCACTGTCCATATGATAAATCTCTCTTAAATTCATCGTCTGCATGCAGATCCGCCAATGAAAATATAAATTCATTCGCCTTAATAAAATTGATCTTACGTGAATTACAAACGTATACGAGCTCTGTACATGATGATGCTAATTTAGTTAAATCTATCTTACAAGCAATATTATCCTAACACTTGAGATCATCGAGATCCATATGAATAATATTCATCATCTTGATTTCCTTCATCAAAATTCAGAGAGTAACTAACAGCATCATACTGGAATATAAAAGGCTTCGAAGATCCATATATGCTTTTTTTGCTTCCTTCGATCACCTTCTTCATGAGCTTCCTCCAATTCCGGCTACTTTGTACACCATTCAACCCAAGATAACAATTTAAACTTTAATTTTTGTTTAAGCCAATTAATCACATGCAGCAAGTTGAGTGTCATCCGTCGTCTTCGAAGGGGCACATCTTCTCTTGTTAAACACCAAAAGATTTCGGGCTTTGCAAACTGGCAAAATCACCGAGTAAATCAACGCCAAAGTTGCAGAATATATCAACAAATCATTAAATTCATATCCACACTCCATGGGCTAAATCTCTTTAAATTAACATAAATTCATTCACCTTCATAAAATTGAACTCACTAGAATTATTAACACATACTATCTCTCTGTACATGATGATGCTACATCAGTTAATCGATCTTACAAGCAATGTTATCCTAAACCTTGATATCATCGAGATCCATATGAATAATATTCATCATCTCGATTTCCTTCATCAAAATTCAGAGAGTAACTAACAGCATCATACTGGAATATCAAAGGCTTTGAAGATCCGTATATGTTTTTTTCGCTTCCTTCAAGCACTTTCTTCATGGGCTTCCTCCAACTCCGGCTCCTTACACTGTCACTGTTATTTTGTGTGCAGTCTTCCTGATCGGAAATTTAAGAAGTTGATGTACAGTCAGAAACGTTAGATAAATTTCCTTCAATGGCGGTGCTGCTGAAAGGTTAATTGTGAATGGAAGTTTACTTAATTAGAGGAAGTGGAGACTTTATAGTTGATGTAGGAGGGGGTATTTGGTAATTTTTAGAGTGTGTAATGTACCTTTAAATTTTAGGTGTAAAGAGGTCGTTAGAACGTCAGTTGGCTATCTTTACACATAATTTTTGGGATTTTTTAATATTTTGACTTGAAATCTTGAACCATCATATTCTAAATTTTCTTTTGTAATGGATTTTTAAATGTGCCGACAATCTTTTTATCAAGACCATTTTATAACTATTTTAGCAATAAAACTCTTATCCTATGGTTTTATACTTTAACAAAAGAACATAGAGTGATCTGAAAGATGTGTTAACTTCGGTTGTTCGTCCATATGCATAGTCTAAACATTCCTAGCGAAAGTTCGCTTTAAATTTACATCATTGTCTAGTCATGATACAAGAAGAAAACAGATCGTTGAATACACGTCATAAGTCTTATCTTATAACATAACTTTTACAAAAGACACAAAAACAAAAAGATCATTTTCCTTAGACTTTTTCTTTTGATGTCATTGTTTGCCAAATTATCCACTCAGAATACGAGAAAAGTCGATTTTATTTAAGTATCCAAGTCTATTCTTCGAAGATTCGAGGACTCACTTGGCTTCAAAAGGACTAAGAGCATATGACATGACTTAACATGGGGAAGTGATATGCCTTTCTGAGCATGGTATATATAGCAAGAAATGTACGTGTAATTTTTGGTTTTGATTTTTGTTTCATACGGAGTTTATTTCCGGTTATGTATCTTCTATAAAAAAAACCTCTAGTCCACATGCACGGTTGATACTAAAATTTACTTTGGATTCCTTCGTCTTCCTCCTCTTCCTCCTCGTACTATGTTTTCTTCAAGATTCTATCACTTCAATATCGAAGCGATAAAGCCATGTTCATGATGGCTAATCTCCCAAAAAACAAATAGACACTACATGAAATCCAAGTAATACCGGCGACGATATTACCGGCAAAATAAACTTTACCAGCGACATCTAACTTTTGTATTTAGCTGTCACCGGTAAAGCCTATTTCGCCGGTATTACTGTCACCGTCATTTATAGTAAGGTAATATGGGTAATACCCTAAAAATGGTAGGGAAATCTTCCCTCCATTTATAACTATATGTCACCGCTAATGATATATGTTCACGCTAAAGCTTGCCGACGCTAAAGCCGATGCGACTACATCGGGAGCTTTTTCCCTATTTCTCAGTTTATGCAAATATCTCCTAAAACATTCTCTTCTTTGGTTATGTTGACCGAGATACTTAGGATTTTGCTAGAGCAAATCGCGATGAACACCCATCATTATCACAACCACGGAACAGGAACAATTGGGGTGTATTATACCAGCGACGACTATCGTTTTTGTGGCAACGAATCAACCATAACGCCAACGACATTTGTATTTCTCGTTCCTCCACTCTCTATCTCCTTTCCTCTTCTGACCAGAGAAAACAAGTTTAATTGGTGCTTCTTTGTGTTTTCAGGGCACCGTATCGTCAGTGTCTTCTCCCTATCTGGTGACTATGCAACTGTTGCTTCTCCATCTCCGGCGACTGTCACCACAACAATTGTTTCTCATTCTTGATTTCAGGTTAGTGATTGTCAGTTTTATATATGTGTCTATGTTGTATCAATATGTGTATATTTTATATGTGTATGTGCATAATATATGTGTATGTGTGTAAATTGTATCTATATGTGTGTAAAATAAATGTGAAATATTCGTAGGCTTTGACATGTGTTAACTTGTTATGACTTAATTAGGAAAGCCTCAAAGCTACATAACATGTAAAGTACAATTCTATAATTGGAAAAAAATAGGATGCTATAATTCACAATGTCATTTAAAATACAATGCTTTAACTGGAAGAAAAACAAAAAACCAAAAAAAATGTACGATGCTGTAATTCATAATGTCTTTTAAAGTACAATGTTATGATAGAAAAAACAATATAAGTAAAATGCCATAAATAAACAAAAAATATGAAAAAGTAGAATGCCATAATAGAAATATATATATATATATATATATATATATAATATTTAAAGTGCAATGTTAAAATAGAAAACCTAATACAAAAGTAAGATGCTATAAAAAATAAAAATATGGAAATGTAAGATGCTATAAATAACAAAAATATGTTACAGTTCTATTCGTTTCTGTCTCTTGGTTTTAATAATCGAGAGCTTAGAAATACTCGTCCGAAATTGATTTAGCTTTTTGAATACTTTATCTCATTTACAATGTGAACATGTATTAAATGATTGTTTCCTTAAGACAAATTTGATTGTCATTTTCTATTTACACTTCGAGTATATACTTATATATATATATATATATATATATATATATATATATATATATATATATATATATATATATATATATATATATATATATATATATATACTTGGGAGTTAAGGGGGAATGTTGTAGAATTTTTCTTAAACATACAATCATATAATATATGTTCACGTATGATATAAGGTATTCAAAAAGTGGGTTTAGAAATCTACCAATGTGAATACTTTATTTAATTCCGATGATTACTCTATTCAATTCTTGTTTCTCGTAGAGAAAAACTTAAACCGAATGTAACTTTATTCGTGGATACCTTTTAAATAATCTACTTTCTGAATACTCTATTCGATTATTATTTAAGTTGCACCATGCTAATTGATATTAGTTGGACCACTAATCCAAAATGTAATACTCCTGAATTCTTGCAAGGTCTCGCTAATTTTATCGAGTAATGAAAAGTACATGTCGCTAGAAGAGATTATATCATATGTTCGTGTGAAAAACGTTATTACCTTGTTTAGTTGTAACTTATATCTATGTACATGGTTGGTATTATGAACTTATAAATAAGATCTACTAGTAATATCAGTCGCTATACTGATCGATCAACTTATGAGAGTGATGTCTACGCTAGATTTGTGAGGTGTTTAAAGTGGAAGTACCAAACGTTACATCTTTTTATCAAACAGGTCCAACCTCTAATATGATCTTTACATGGTTATTCCTTATTAGATAAAACTTGAAGTATTCGTTAGGATTATGAAGAATTTGGTAAAAAATAATATAACTGTATAAATACAAGTGAATACTAAGACTTAGTAATATTCATATTTAGGTCGTTTAAAAGGGAAAAGTTGTAGTGTTAGTTGAGGAGCTGACTTTCCCACAAGTCTTCCGCCTTTATTAGGTTAGTGCATAGTTAGTTTCATGAACATCCAACGGTATTGAGGGGGGCTTGCGATCTTGGCTTCATATGGAAAATGAATCAAAAGATGAACCATGATGTCAAAGAATGATGGAGGAAATATATACTCCAACTTACATAATATGAGAACAATTTTTTCCTCTTGCTCCTCTAAAACGGTCACACCCCGAAACCCAGGGCGGAAACGTTCTGGGGCGGAGGTGACTTCATGTTAAGTATCATAACCAATGTACATAGTAAGCAAAGTAAACAACCATTACATTACATATTAGAATTTACATTTGTTTGAAAGTAAAAAGTTACAAGTGTTATACATATGTATATATAAACAAAAGTAAAGATGTGTCTTCTACGAACTCCATCTTCGTCAAAAGGATCACTGAGTACCTGTCTAATGCGAACCTGAGAATACAAGCAGTTTGAAAATCAGCATAAAGCTAGTGAGTTCATAAGTGTTTTGTTTTCTGAAAATGAACACGTTTCCTTTAGTTTTCTGAAAAGTTGTTATCCAAGAAAATCCCATATTTTCTTATAAAGACAGTTTAGTTTAAAGTTCTGAATTTCTGTTAAATACAACAGTGTATAGTTTAATACATAAAACTATATATTAAAAACCACTTGGAATTACCATCCAGAACAACAGTAGATATTTTTAATACATAAAAATATTGATTGAAAACCCTGTGAATATCATCCTTTACTAGATATAAGATAGTTTTAATACACAAAAACTATAGGTTGAAGGCCATGGGATTACCGTCCCGTAATAGATATAAAACCATGGGAATACCATCCCGTACTAGATGTAAGATACTTTTAATACACAAAAACTATAGGTTGAAAGCCATGGGATTACCGTCCCGTAATAGATATAAGACCATGGGAATACCATCCCGTACTAGATGTAAAATAGTTTTTAATACACAAAACTATAGATTTGAAAGTCATGGGATTACCGTCCCGTACTAGATACAAAACCATGTGAATACCATCCCGTACTAGATGTTTTTAATATATGAAACTATAGATTGAAACCATGGGAATACCATCCCGTAATAGATCAAAGATATATATAAAATCCGTGAATAAAATTATATTAATACGTATTGTGAGTCGGGTAACCATGCTAATACGACAACGAGACTTCTTTGATGTTCGTCAGACGTCGGACGATATCTAGAATTTGTCACCCCAGGCGTGCCCGCCTAACTGTAGCTAGCAGTTTAGGTGTGGGATTGTCAGTCCCGAATAGATCTATTCACAAATTCCATGCTCTCCCTCCAGGAGACTCTGGTTACACTTCCGGGGAGGATTTACTGATAACCCAAAGGGTTTAATAAGGACGAATCTCACAAGCTAGTATTAAATCATTCACGGTGTTCTCGGACGTTATCAAACATACTAATCGTTTTGAAACGTAATAAAGTATATACGATTTAATACAAAGAAACTATCTGGCATAATACTTTACAATAAACAGAGATAAACTGAATCATACATAGTTTATCTATTAACATTGCAAGAAATTCCAAATTCATATAACACGAACTGAAGATCCCCAAATTATTCCCATAATAATTTGATTAGTTTGATTGTTTCCTTTACTGAAATCCATGTGGTTATATTCGATAAAACATCCCTTATGCTCCACATAATACATAAGGGGTGAAGATATCAAAAGTTTGCCAGATATTTATAAAGTTATATCAGTTTTAAGTTTCGAAAATGTTTATAGTTTGCTTGTATTCCCCCCCCCCCCCCCCTTGAAAACATTGAAAAACACTGAAAAAGGTGTAGGGGTATGAACTTACCAGTCGGGAAACGAGTCGCTTTGGATGCTAAGTGTCAATTCGGGGCTTGATAACGTGCGAGGTTCCTATGTAATATGGAATGATACACAAATGTATCTAATTAGACTTTAATTCACTAATTAGATGTGATTATACACTCCAAGATGCGAAAAAAAACTTCAAATCAAGTGTTTGGAGTGACCCGGGTGGCATCTACGGACGTATAGGGCATGGATAATGAGTTTTCTCTTCAAGAGTAAACTCCTTAGGGAGTTTACGGCCCTAAGACCATGTCCACATGAGTTCACGGCCGTGAACTCATGGATGATGGGTTTTAAGGTGTTCAAGGGTCAAACATCACTTGGGGAATGTTGCTAGGATTTAATCTAAGGCATAGGAAGGAATTAAACCACCAAAGGAAACATCAAAGGGAATTTACGGCCCTAAACTAGGAGTTTATGACCGTAAGCTCCTATACCTTACTTCTCTTAATGATTTGGTGGCCTTAGATCAATCACATGTGATTCAAACTAATTTTACAAGCCTTGGAATGGATTTATGGCATTATTTGGCTAATGTATAGGAGTTTACTACCCAGGAACCTATCCTTGAGGGGTTTACAGCCGTAAGCTCCTCTGGGGGTGGTTTTCATCATGTTTAAGGCCCCTAAATTGATTGTGGTTGCTTCTAGACTTTAATCCAAGGCTTAGGAGGTGTTTAAATGGCATTTTAACACCTTAAAAGGAGTTTGTTGCCCATGATATGGAGTTTACGGCCCAAGCATGTTCTTGGGCAGTAAACTCGTGTTTACTCCCCAAATGTTGAGTTCAAGGTGTTCCAAGTCCATTCCATTAAGTCCTTAGGTCATTTCTAAGCTCCATGAGTGGTTTGAGAGGGTTTTTAGGCTCCAAAACCCATTTTATATGTGTTCACGGCCCATGAATGTTCCAGCGCTGTAAACACATGTTTATGGTCCTAAATCATACTTTGAACATGGATTTGGAAGCTGAAAAGGTTATACTACGAGTTAGGATGGTTACCTTGATGATTTGGGACTTAAATTCAATGATTTTTGGACCAAGAATTGATTTGTAGAGAGAGAGTAGTGAGAGAGGGTGCAAAAGCTTCAAATGGAAGCCTTTTGAACTTTATATATATGGTTCAAGTTTTGGACACAGTGGAATTTTACCCGATACTGACGTTATACAATGCTTTTGGTCGCACCCGATTAAGTTGTCGTAACCCGATATGGTCGAAACTTAAATTTTTCCAATTATTAAATTGGGGCGTTATCATGAGTTTCTAATGTGTTTGGACACCCATTAAGTCATAATAGAAGTCTCAGAATTAATGACTTAATTTAATAACGTAAACGGAAATAATTTGAAAACGACTAATTTATTAATGGAACGGGTTACAATAACGGAATGAACTTCGGGTTGTCACAAAAACATCTAGGTACATACTTCGTATGCATAATTTCTGTAAAAACTTGTTGAGTTCGTACAACACGAGCCGAACTTCCTTTGTCAAACAACCCCTAATTATAAAGCCAACAAACGTTGGATGAAAGCATAAAAGTCATGACTTCTCACGCGTGACAACTGGAAGTCCCCCCTTTTAATGCATCTAGATATATTTGAGGCAAATCCATCCGGGAACTTAAGTGACTTCAAGATATCTAATATCTTTCGTTTCTCTTCTTTTGTTAAGTGGTAGCAAGCCATAGGCATTATAAATGAATTGTCATCTGGTTGTAAATTTAAGGTCTTCTTTAAACCTCCATCCATCAAATCCTTGCAAGATTTCCATGTGTCCTTTGTTTTATTCTTAATATTAAACAATGTGGCCGTCAAGCTTTCTGTCACATTCTTAACAACATGCATGATATCAGTGTTGTGTCTCAATTTTAGTTTAGCCCAATATGGCAGCTTAAAGAACACTTTTCTTTTTCCATCCATGTTTTTCCTCTCTAGACTTACGTTTTCTTGAGTTAAAAAACATATCAATGTTAGCCAAAATTTCATTTCTAGAATTTGGTGTCACTTACGTTTTCTTGAGTTAAAAAACATATCAATGTCAGCAAAAATTTCATTTCCAGAATTTGGTGTCAATGGTTCCCGCATATCTACCGTCTCGTCAATGTTCATTTTATCCATACGCCATTTGTTTGAGGCTGGAAAAAATCTTCGATGACCTATATAGAACCTTTTTTAGTATGAGTCAAGTAACGAGATGATGTTTCATCCATACATGTAGGACAAGCATTGTAACCCTTAACACTCCAACCAGAGAGCATACAATATGCTGGAAAATCATTTATTGTCCACAAAAGGGCTGCTCGTAATGTAAAGTTATGTTTCTAAGTGCATCGTAAGCATTTACACAACCCATAAATCATTTAGTTCGATAATTAGAGGTTGTAGGTGGACATCAATATTAATGTCAGGTGATAAGGGACCTGGAATCAACATTGGCATGAATATATATGGGTCTTTCATACATATGCTATGCGAACTGCTTAAGTTACCAAATGGATTGAATCTATCTATTCCAACCCTAAGCGCATATTACATGGATCAATAGAGAATGAAGGAAACTCTTTATTAAGATGTTTCCAAGCTTAAGTATCTGCAGGATGTCAAACTATATTATCATCATCAACTCATTTTTCCTTATGTCACCTCATGTCACAAGCAACTTGTTTGTCAATAAACAATCTTTGATGTCTAAGTTTGAGAGGAAAGTATCGAAGCACCTTTCGTCGTACTTTTAAATTATTTTCGCTAAATCAAGGCTCTTTGCAGTTGTCATTTGGGTAGTGGGTATGATACGCATATTGTTTCCGATAAAGAACACAGTTATTAAAACATGCGTGAATTTTTTCTCCTTGAAAACCCAAATCACGTATGTATTTTTTTACTTCATAAAAATTCTTTGGAACTAATGATGGAGTTGGCAAGGCTTTTCTAAATATATCAAGCAAAGCATCAAATGATTTGATGGACCAACCACTTGTTGTCTTTAGATGTAAAACTGTAACGTACAATAAATGAAAATTATGAGTAACTTTGACATCCTTCATAAAGTTCCCGGTGTGATTCATCCATCAATCTTCGGAGGGTTTCTAACTCCTTGTCTAATGTACATGAAGAATCACCACTAGCTTGCGAATCATCACCCCATTTACTTTGACCTATGTTATTTAACATCTCATCAAGGTCATCATCATTTAAGTCATCAGTAGCCCCATCAACTTCATCAATTGATATATCAACGTCCGATGTATCATATGACTCACCATGATATATCCACCTAACATAACTAACAACAATTCCCATTTCCATCAAATGTGAGAATATAGTTGTTCAGTTATGATGTCGAAAATTATTGCATTTTTTGCAAGGGCATGGAACTTTTGACAAGACTTCTCTATCGCGGTATGCCAAAATTAAGGAATTCATTTACACCCAACTCATATCTTGTGTCCATTGTCCTATGAACTATATTCATCCAAGACTTATCCATGTGATCTGGTAAAAGAAAATTTCCATAAAATAGCATAAATGTATAATGACAGTGAAATAGAAAACTCAGGTAGGGTTGTTTAAATTAAGCAATAAGTTAATCTAAATTTTGTATATGAGATACAAAGGTGCATGAACTTGGTATAATATAAAATATCCTAACATCGTCATTATATGAACCAATGATTTTGACAAATACTATATACATTGTTCATATAATTCAAGCAACTCGTTTATATAAATTGACTTGATACCTTTTATATGCTTGACACAAGAATCATTAGAATTGAGAACACAAACAGATGGACGTTAAATAGATGGACACATTAAGCAATTGAAAATAACCATATATGGCCCAAGGTCGTGCACCATTAAAGAAGAATCAAGTAAAAAATAGCTTCAAGTGTTAATTTTTGATTTCTACTTGAAAACGGGAAGGGGTACTGCTTGGAACTGTTGGGACTCCACAGAAACCCTAACAACAACAAAAACATTAATTTTTGATTTCTACTTCTGCTATGTTTTTTCAGTCCTTGCTTATTGCTCTTTAAAACCATTAATTTTTGGATCTCATATAAAGTTTACGTTACATAAATCTTATGCTATTTAGGTGAACAGGAGTTTCCTTTCATATTTTATTTTCTTCTTCTTCATATTGAATCCTTACAGTTATGGTTAACAAGGCGGTTTCGTTTTTTGTATTCTTAATTAACAATTCCAGGAGACGTCGTGTGTTATTATGTACATATCGATGCTAAACTATTTGATTTGACTAAACAAATTTTGATTTGGGAAAGACATTTCACTGTTCAAACAATTAATCAATCAAACTTATATAGAGAGGCTAGAGCAACGCTGTTTTCAGTATTTTGATTCAAATTCTTTTTCGATCTTATAACAAAAACAGGAAACACCCTAAAAAACAAAAACCAAACCGCCTATTTTCAAAATGGCCCAGTTTTTTATTTTATTTTTTGGTTTTTAACAAACCCCTAGTAACCACTGATAAGTTATAATTTTCATTATCATATCATATAACTAGATTGCAGGTAACGTTTATGTGTAAACCAAGGCAGAAGTCAACAGAAATAGGCACCTATAGATACTGTATAATTGACATCTTTGACAAAAATCTATGCTTTTGTATAAGTATGTAGTGAAAATTTTAACTGTCACTCTATGCATAAAAAGAGCATGTCAAGATTTCCAGTTTCAGATGTTACTACATCTGTGAAGTTAAGGATTGCGGAAATCACATTGACAAATTTAACAAAGTTTGAGAAATGGGAAGGAAGTGTATGGGTGAATGGCTTTGTTGCTGCATTGAAAAGATGTTGGGTCAAACAGGATTTAAACAAAGAAAATGTTCCAGGAAGATTAGTGCGGGGAAGAAGGTTAAAGACAATAAGTACTTTCTAAACGATACTTTCTATTAATATCAGACAACAACGGTTATTAGATTACATACAAACATATTTATATGGCCCATATGTAACTGTTATTTGACAGTTAATACCTTAACAAATGCAACGGTTCTAAAATCACAGCGATTCTGACCCATCACAATGAAACACACTAATTTCCATAATTCCCATAATTCCTAATTAATACTTTAATTAAGTCTAACTTATGATTCTAACAAAACACACATGGAAAGTTTAAAGACACCACATCATTGTATGTTCAGAATGTGGAAAGAAAATCGAGAGATTCTTTATGTTTCGTTGTTGTACTGGTTAAGGAAAAGGGTAAAGAGTTATTGTATTTTGAATTGAGTCTGGAATTGTGATTTGGTATTAAGGCCAGTGAAGAAGTGATGTCATAGATGTGACACTAGTTCGTATTTCTTGAATAAGTAATCAATTGTTTGGATCAAATACTAAAAGATTTTTTTTTTCAATTAAATGTATTGGAGATTGTTATGTATGTAGGGAAAGGAGAAGAAGAGAAAACATATGATGTCCGAAGGATTTTCAATTCCGATGTTAAAAGAAGATGATCAGGAAGGAACGGAATCGAATTAAGAAGCAGAAAATTCAGAAATAATTCAATTTTATAGAATTTGTGGCATGTGGATGGGAACTATTTGACACAAAACAATAATATTAATATCCATGGAAATATAGTGTGATGAAATAGAAAGAAAGGAAAGTAGGATGCTATAATAGACTAAATAGCAACACAGTTTGATTTATTACAATATTTTACTCTTCTGTAAAACTGAAACATTATTTCATAATTAAGAATTTTATGGAATGATACAAATTACAATGTTTCCATATTTCGTATCAAAAACCACTTAATTGCATAAATTTGTCAAGATATGAAACGTTCTTGCATAATTACGCATTAACCCTTGTCAATTTTTCTTAATTTTAACAGCCTGCTAAAGTGGCTGTATATACACACAGATCATTAGCCAAGCAAGAAAAAGAGCAGACCATTATAAAAAAAACGAGCCTAAAGAAGCTATCAATCAGAAACAACGTTCAGAGCCGTTGGATCGTGTGATTTCAGATGATGATATCAATTCAAAAAATAAAGAAGTAAATTTACAAAAGAAAGGACTCATTAGCTTCAAGGAATTACTAGCTGTTGAGAATGAGAAATAGAAGTAAATTCATGGGAAGGGAAGGTTAGTCAAATAGCACAAATCATGGCATACAGGTGTACATATGAGAAGGTGATTCAACTTGATTCAATGTGAATGTAAAACTCAGTTAAACCTAGAAAAAGAAGTTGATAGTCACTCAATCGATTGACTTATTTGATCATGCGGGTATGGAGTAGTTGTGTGGAGAACAAAGGTGCGTCAATGGGAGGGTGTGGAGGACGATGGACCGCTGACCTAGAAAACGAAGTTGATAGTCACTCAATCGATTGACTTATCTGATCATGCGAGTATGTAGTACCTGTTTTACTTCGAGTGGAGAATAGATGTGCGTCAATGGGAGGGTGCGGTGCGTCGATGGACATGTGGCGATAGATTGGCGGCGATGGACCGGCGACAATGGGTCGGCGCGATGCTGTCAAACTGGAGATTGTTAATGTATCGATTTAGGGAAAAAGAGATGTATTGAGTCGATTTAGGGCATAGTATCGGTAGTCAAAATTAGTCAATCTTGTTTATCCTCCTTACTAAAACAATTAATCATGTTTACAAAATTAGTCATTTAAAATTAGTCAAGCTCCTTATTTAGTCAAAATTAGTCAATTCTCCTTATTTAGTCAAAATATAAATACAGCCTTTTTAAACTTTTTATTTTTCTAATGTGTTTCTCTTTTTATTTTATCAACTCTTTTCAAATATGTAAAGTCAATGACCACTACTTAATGGTCACTAATTGTTCTTTTCTTGTAATTCATCAGTGACCACTTTAGAGTGGTCACTAATTGTTTTTCCACATTACATTTAAAGAATACGTGTGTAGCTTTGAACAATAGTAGTCAGTGACCATTATTTTTGGTCATTAAACCTTCAATAGAGTGACTACATTTTTTTCACTAAACTTCTAACATATTGACCATTATTCTTAGTCACTATATAATTAACATAACGACCTTTATTTTTAGTCATTAAATAGTTGTTATGATATGAAACAAAAGCAGTTTAATTATTTTGCATTTTAGTGACTCAGTTAGTAACCACCATATATAATTCGTCATTAAATTTGTAGAATTACCAAAATTCAATGACCACTTAAATTCTAGTGACTAAAAGATGCTTTCAGAGACTAAATTTTAGGTTGTCACTAAAAATCAGTGTTGCAAAAATCGGCCTTGGCGGCCGATTAATCGTTTGACAGCCTCGAACCAATTACGATTAGGGTGTTTGGCGGAATTTAGTCAAATTTGGTCAAACTTGGGCTTGACGGTCCTTAGCGGTCCTCGGCGGTCATAGGCGGGAAATATTTAAAACATTTTTTGAAAAAAATAATTTTAAAATATTACACCAAAAATTTAATTTTAAATTTTTGTGCTTTCAGATTTTAAAAGATTATACTAAAATTTTTAAAATTACAAAATTTTCAAATACTTAATTTTTTAGGAAATATTAAATTTTTAAATAATTTTATTAGTAATTTAGGATCCCCGATTAATCG
Organism: Lactuca sativa; assembly: GCF_002870075.4. Lineage (NCBI taxonomy): Eukaryota > Viridiplantae > Streptophyta > Magnoliopsida > Asterales > Asteraceae > Lactuca > Lactuca sativa. The sequence goes on from NC_056626.2 coordinate 339,697,514, forward strand.
TCGATTAATCTCCGCCGAGTCTGATTAATCGTTTTTGTCAGTCAACCGCCGAGCTACCGCCGAACCATTTTTACAAAAGACAGAGAATTCATCTTTTGATGTCATTGTTTGCCAAATTATCCACTCACAATACACGAAAAGATGTCAATTGATTTTATTAAGTAGGCAACTTTATTCTTCAAGGATTCGAGGAGTCAGTTGGCTTCAAAAGTACTAAGAACATATCTCATGTCCTCAAATGGGGAAGTGTTGTGCCTTTTTTTAACATGGTATATACCATTAGCAGGATGTACTTGTATTTTTTGGTTTTGATTTTTTGGAAACAACGCACGATTTCGGTCAAATTTTATTTAACGAAACTGTGTTAAGCAAAGCTGTCAACTTTCAATTTGATCATTTTTCCGTTTTCGTGTATATCACATTAAGTTTGGTAGAGACTCGACACGAATTCCATTAACCAAAACCACAACTGGATCACAAATTGCGGTTCAGATTTTATAAACTGTAACAAATCACTTTCTTCAACTACAAAATGCTAAATCTGGTGTTAAAATTTGTGGGAGATGACAGATCTTAAGTGTTTTTTTTTTTTTTTTTTGAACGATTGATATATTAAGAAGAAAAAAGAGAGAAATACCCCATAACCAAGACAATAATTTAAACTTTGATTTTTATTTAAGCCAATTAAACGCATGCAGCAAGTTGAATGTCATCCGCCATCTTCGAAGGGGCACATCTTCTCACCAAAATATTTCGGGCTTTCCAAACTAGTAAAATCACTGAGTAAATCAACGCCAAAGTTGCAGAATATATCAACAGATCATTAAATTCATATCCACACTCCATGGGCTAAATCTCTTTAAATTAACATAAATTCATTTACCTACATAAAATTAAACTCACTAGAATTAATAACACATACTATCTCTCTGTACATGATGATGCTACATTAGTTAATCGATCATACAAGCAATACTATCCTAAACCTTGATATCATCGAGATCCATATGAATAATATTCATCATCTCGATTTCCTTCATCAAAATTCAGAGAGTAACTAACAGCATCATACTGGAATATCAAAGGCTTTGAAGATCCGTATATGCTTTTTTTGCTTCCTTCAATCACCTTCTTCATGAGCTTCCTCCAACTCCGGCTCCTTACACTGCCACTGTTAATTTGTGTGCAGTCCTCCTGATCGGAGATTGAAGAAGTTGATGTGCAGTCAGAAACGTTAGATAATCGTCCTTCAATGGTGGTGCTGCTGGTAAGGTTAATTGTGGTGGCCATCTCTTTGGATAGAGAAGAGTTGTTGTTTGCTGTTTGTTGTGAATTGTGAATTATAATGGTGAATGGAAGTTTAGTTAGAGGAAGAGGAGATTTTATAGTTGGTGTAGGAGGGGGTATTTGGTAATTTTTAGAGTGTGTAATTAAATCTTAGGTGTAAAGAGGTCGTTAGAACGTCAGTTGGCCATCTTTACACATAATTTTTGGGACTTTGTAATATTTTGACTGGAAATCTTGAACCATCATATTCTAATTTTTCTTTTGTAATGGATTCTTAAATGAACCGACAATCTTTTTTTCGAGACCATTTTATAACAATTGTAGCATTAAAACTCTTATCCTATAGTTTTATACTTTAACAAAAGAACATAGAGTGATCTAAAAGATGTTAACTTCGGTTTTTAGTCCATGTGCATAGTCTAAACATTCCTAGCGAAAGTTCGCTTTAAATTTACATCATTGTCTAGTCATGATACATGAAGAAAACAGATCGTTGAATACACGTCATAAATCTTATCTTATAACATAACTTTTAAAAAAGACATAAAAACAAAAAGATCATTTTCCTTTGTCTTTTTCTTTTGATTTCATTGTTTGCAAAATTATCCATTCAGAATACAAGAAAAGTTGATTTTATTTAAGTAACCAAGTCTATTCTTCGAAGATTCCAGGAGTCACTTGGCTTCAAAAGGACTAAGAGCATATCACATGACCTCACATTGGGAAGTGATATGCTTTTCTGAACATGGTATATATAGCAAGAAATGTACGTATAATTTTTGGTTTTGATTATTGTTTCATACGGAATTTTCGGTTATGTATCTTCCGTAAAAAAAATATCTCTCATCCACATGCACGGTTGATATTAAAATTTACTTTGGATTCCTTAGTCTTCCTCCTCTTACTATGTTTTTTTCAAGATTCTATAACTTTAATATCAAAGCGATAAAGCGATGTTCGTCATGGCTAATCTCTCAAAAAACAAATATACACTACATGAAATCCAAGTAATACCAACGACGGTATTACCGGCAAAATAGCTTTTACCCAGCGACATCTGAGTTCCGTATTTAGTTGTCACCGGCAAAGCCTATTCCGCCGGTAATACCATCGCCGGCATTGATAGTAAAGTAATATGGGTAATACCCTAAAAATGACCGGGAAATCTTCCATCCATTACCACTATACGTCATCGCCAATGATGCATGTTGACGCTAAAGCCCATCGACACTAAGGCCGATGTGACTACATCGGGAGCTTTTTCCCCATTTCTCAGTTTATGCACATATCTCCTAAAACATTCTCTTCTTTGGGTATTTCGACTGTGATACTTAGGCTGTTGCTAAAGCAAATCGCGATGAACACCCATGATTATCACCACCACGGAACAGGAACCATTGGGGTGTATTATACCGGTGACGACTACCGTTTTTGTGGCAACGAATCGACCACAACACCGAAGACATTTGTAATTCTCATCTCTCCACTCTCTATCTCCTTTCCTCTTCTGACTAAAGAAAACAAGTTTAATTGGTACTTCTTTGTGTTTTCAGTACCGCCAGTGTCTTCTCCCTCTCTGACGACTTTGCAATTGTTGCTTCTCCTTCTCCAGCAACTACCACCACAACAACTGCTTCTCATTCTTGATTTCAGGTTAGCGATTGTCACTTTTGTCTAATTTTGTATGTGTATTTTGTATATGTTTATGTGCTTTTTTGTAAGAGTGAATATTTATATGTATATGTGTATCATTGTTTGGGTATGTGTATTTAGTATGTTTATATGTATACATGTATGATGTATGTGTACGTGTATTTATATGAATCCAGAATTTACGTGTAGCACGTATATGTGTCTATATTGTATGTATATGTGTATATATTATGTCTATATATGCATAATATATGTATATGTGTGTAAGTTGTATCTATATGTGTGTAGAATATATGTGAAATAATCGTAGGCTTAGAGATGTGTTAACTTGTTATGACTTATTTAGGCAAGCCTCAAAGCTACATAATATGTAAAATACAATTCTATAATTTGAAAAAAAAATAATAATAATAAGTAGGATGCTATAATTCACAATGTCATTTAAAATAAAATGCATTAATTGAAAAAACAAAAAAAAAAAAAAAAAAAAAAAAGAAAAAGAAAAAACGAGCGCTGCTATAATTCATAATGTCTTTTGAAGTACAATGTTATAATAGTTAAAAACAATATAAAAAAAAGTATATAATATTTAAAGTGCAATGTTATAATAGAAAACTTAAAACAAAAGTAAAATGCTATAAAAAAATAAAAATTTTGAAAAATAAGATGTTATAAATAACAAAAATATGCTACAATTCTATTTTTTTCTGTCTCTTCGTTTTAATCATCCTGAGCTTAGAAACACTCGTCCGAAATTGATTTAGAAATTAATTTTGGTATGGCCCCATTTTGGGACTGCTTCTTGAATATTTTATCACACTTACAATGTGAACATGTATTAAATGATTTTTTGCTTAAGACAAATGTGATTGTCATTTTCTCTTTGCTCTTCGAGTACATACTTATATATACTTGGGAGTTAAGTGGGAATGCTGTAGAATTTTTCTTAAAAATACAATTATGTAATATATGTTCACTTATGAGATAAGGTATTCAAAAAGTAGGTTTAGAAATCTACCATTGGGAATACTCTATTTAATTTCCGATGAATACTCTATTAAATTATTGTTTCTCGTACAGTAAAACTTAAACCGAATGTAACTTTATTCGGAGATACCTTTTAAATAATCTACTATCTAAATACTCTATTCGATTATTGTTTAAGTTGCGCTATACCTATTGATATTAGTTGAGCCACTAATCCAAAACTTAATTCTACTGAATTCTTGCAAGGGCTCGCTAATTTTATTGAGTTATGAAAAGTACATATCGATAGAAGAAATTATATCATATGTTCGTGTGAAAAATGTTATTGCATTGCTTTAAGTGTAACTTATATCTATGTTCATGGTTGGTATTATGAACTTATAAATAAGGTCTACCAGTAATATCGGTCGCTATACTGATTGATCAACTTATGGGAGTGATATCTACGCTAGATCTGTGAGGTGTTTAAAATGGAATTACCAAATGTTACATTTTTTTATCAAAGAGGTCCTACCTCCTATATGATCTTTACCTGGTTATTCCTTATTAGATAAAACTTGAAGTATTCGTTAGGATTATTGAAGAATTTGGTAACTATTAATATGACAGTATAAATATGAGTGAATCCTAAGACTTAGTAATATTCATATTTAGGTCGTTTAAAACGGAAAAGTTGAAGTGCTAGTTAAGGAGATGAATTTCCCACAAGTCTTCCACCTCAAGTTAGTGGATAGTTACTTTCATGAACATGTTTTTAATACAACTACTTATTAAAAGTATTAAATATCTATTGAAAGCATATATGTGAAATAAGCTCTTATTATGTGGAAGTCGTGTTAAATGTATATTTGATAACATATGTTATGCAAACCAAATATGGTTATATATTTTTAAAAGTATATATATGGTATTATTACATGATAATCTTAATGAAAGTATTTTTACTGAAAAGATTAATGTATATTAAATACATGTTACTTTGTGTTAAATAGATATGTTGAATTATGATAATGCTATATAAACAAGAAAACGGTTTTGGAAGTTGGTTACAAGCATTGTAGTCATTCCTATATTTGAAATAAGACGTATAAAGGATGCTTGGTTCCAGTATATTGCAGTATATTGCAGGAGAGTTTAATTATACCCTATATTTTAAAGATATTACCTAGGCATGAAATTTATGTTGGAAGTTAATTACGGGTATCGTAAATCAATCTAGTTATGAACCGAGACCTAATGGGGATGCTTAGTTCAATTAAGTTGAAAATAGGTTGCATCATATTAAGGGTATGTGTGAGATGAGAATAGAGACTACAACTTTATTCGATGACACTGAATTTTGGTGGGGAATGGGTTATGTACAAGAGTAATATATTAGTATACTCCCTCCTTTTCTACAACCAAAAATGGTGTGTCTATTTTAGGTAGCTGTTAGGTGCCTGGTTATCTGTCAGAGTAGGATGAAAACCAAAGACTAAACCCAGTCATGTGGAATCACTGTCAGACTTATAGTTTGTAAGTGTTAATGAGTTATATTGATATGAGGATACCGGATCATATTTTCATTCGTTGTACTATATCCTCTACCATGGTTGCCTTTATTGGTTCACGCATGCTGCCAAGGAATCCCCAAAGCAGTATAGTAAAATCGTTGCTTACAATGATCCCGCAGGATAGATCTCATAAGATCACTATTATAGGATCAGTATGTGAGGATCAACATGATGGGTAACTAACGTTAAAATGTATTATGGATAATTATGATGGTTTGTTGGATAATAGTTGGTTTTGCCAGATTATTAGTGTCATCATCATAATATTGTGGGATTGAAAACCCTGTGTCTCATCAAGTTTCCTAACCTGACCTACTCAATTTGTATGCATCACATGTAGCGGTGTTAAGAAATGTTCAAGACTTGAATAGGATGTTAGGTGACTAAAAAGAAGGCATGCAATAATGTTTAGGACCGTTAGGTCTTTACGTTGTAACTATGTTGTGTATTCATTATGACATCATTAGAGTTTTATTATTTTGAAATAAACATCTTTACTTAAAAATATTTTAATATATACTGAGATTTTCTGCAAAAAAATGTTATGGTTTTTAAAGCGTAAAGAAAAAGTTTTTTTGGTTCTGGAAGGTAGGGGATGTCACACTATTAGAGGAAGTCAAAAAAGAATGATATCATGGTTGTACTTTGTTTTCGTCTCTTAACATTATAGCAAAGTTGATGCATATCAAGGGGAACAACAAATGGAAAAATAGTTCATTTGCTCAACTCTTATAGTTATCGCAATCAACATTTCTGGAAAGAAAAAAGTTACTCCTTCACATTATGAAGCCAAAAAGAATAAAATATAAGATTTCTTTAGGCTATGAATCGATACATGTGTGTAAAAACGGTTGTTCTCTCTTTTGGAAAGAGCACAATTTGTTGCAAAATTATTTTATATGTCATGAAAGTCGGTGGGTCGATATAAATGCAAAGGGAAAGAAAGTTGCTCATAAGGTGCTACGATACTTTCCCTTGACTCCCATACTATGTTGTTGTATGGTTCCAAACGCACAGCTCAAAATATGATTTGGCATAGTACCGAGCGAGAAGAGTGTGCGATTCGTTATCCTGTTGATGGATCTGCATGGAGAGAGTTTGATAGTAACTACACAAATTTATCAAGAAACCCTCAAAATATTCTCCTAGGGCCTACAGCTAATGAGTTTAATCTATTACAACTCACAGCACGTGCTCAGATGTACTAACCACATACAATCTGCCGCCATTGCTATGTATGAAAAATTCTTCGTTTATGCTATCCTTGTTGATATCCGACCCAAAATCGCATAAGAAGGACATGGATGTCTTGTTTAGGTTATTGGTGGATGTAACATCCCGATTTCCGAGAATGAGATTTAGGGATTTCATGTAACTAAGGAAGTCTACTCGACGAGTTTGAGGCCCCAACTCGTCGTGAAGAGTTTTATTCAGCCTGTGTGATTTACGTGGTCTACTCGATGATTCGGAGGACCCCGACTCAACGAGTAGGAGCTGGAAGATGAAACCCTAATTTTTAGGGTTTGCACCCTATATAAAGGACTTAATCCGCATCTTGTAGCCTCCCTTACCACTTCATTACCCAGAGAAGAAATCCTAGACATTATTTGTTGTTTGCTTGTGCTTATGAGACTAGAAGAGTTCTTCTGGTGCATTTTGTTGAAGAAGTTTGAAGGTTGAGAGGCTTCGAACGAGAATGAGCTTGTAGATCCAGCATCTATAATGTTTTAGCATCTTTTAGTTTTTTTTGGATCACTTTGGGTGTTGGGTAATATTTGGAGTTGTAACTTCAGATCTAGACTCCTCTAAGTCCTTAGAGTTATAAAGTCATTGAACTTATCAAGCATTGGCCCTTCTCTTTGGCTAAAACCCCTCCTTTAGCTTCATCTTGGCATTCAGGACCTTGCATGTATGTAAAGTTTGCAAGTTTACGTGGAAACCATGCCCTAGGAGGTTAGATCTGCAATTTGGAGCTTTGGGGTAGCTTAAAAACGTCTGATTGAGTAAAGGATTGAAGGGACTCGACGAGTTGCATGGCCAATTCGACGAGTCGGGCGAAGATTGCATGTATTAGTTATGCATGGACTCGGCGAGTCTTTGAGAAGACTCGACGAGTTAGTTAGGGTTTTTCCCTGCATTTGGACATTGCATGGACTCGACGAGTTGGCTGGGAACTCGGTGAGGCAACTAGGGTTTTCACGATTTTTTTGAGTTCTGGAAGAAATCAATGAGTCGGTGGGCTACACTCGATGAGCTGGGTCAACATGGACTGTTGACCTTGATCGTTGACTTTGACGATGACTAAGGGTTGACAAGTTTGACTTCTGGGGGTATTTTAGTAATTTAGGAATTTATGGAAGGGGATCATTAGTGGATGTAGGTGTTGGATTTGGAGCTGTACTTGGAGGAATTTGACATTATCATTCCGAGCTACTTGTGAGGTGAGTTCTTCTCACTATATCAACACGGTCTAAGGCACCGATGCCGGCCCTTTTCGGATTTGTATCCGGGTTTATTGCATGATATGCTTATTGATTTGCATCCTGGTAGTTAGGATGGTGATATTCTTAGTGACTGGGTAGGTCGGTATCCTAATATATAGGATAATGCTATGTTAGGGACCGGTTATGTCTGTATCCTGCTTATAGGATGTTGCTATGATTAGCGATCTGTTAGATCGTTTTAATTGTTATATATGCTAGCGTATGATCTTTATGTGAACATGATTGTTTGATTTGGGGGTTGGGTTGAGGCGGACCTGCTTTGTGCTGACGGCCAACATACCCTGGGGGGACCGGATAGACTGCAGACCCAGGAGGGCATACTAGTCAGGCCGAAGGCCAGATGAGCGGTCCAGATAGGCTGAAGGCCCTGAGAGGTGGTCCAGACGTGCCGAAGGCTAAGAGAACGGTCCAAATTGTTTGGCGTTGGTATTTTGGAGGAACTCACTAAGCTTCAGGCTTACAGATTTTGATTTTGTTTCAAGTACTTCTGATGATCGCGGGAAGGCGAAGGCGTGATCGTACACCTCATTATGTTTTCGTTATTTGATTATGGCATACTCTGACACTAAACTATTTTGAAAACAAGTTTCGTAATAATTGTCGGTTTATGAATGTTTCAAAAAGTTTAAATTTGACATGATTTTCATGGGTGTTACAAGTTAGTATAAAGCCTTGGTTTTAGTGAATTGGTGGAAACATATTGATATTGATTACTATTTGGTTCGAAAACTTGTGCCTCTAGTAAATTACACGCTTTCCTAGTTGGTTGCAAGTGGCAGATATTTTTACCAAGAGTCTTCCAAAGCCTTTATTTGTGAGTTTTCATCACAAGCTTTGTTTTGGACCACCACCCATACACTTGAAGGGGTATTAGCGATAACTAGACAGTTGGAGATAGATAGCATTATCCCTTAGTATTCTTCTCATGTATATTTAAATTTAGTGAGTAACATTTTCAAATGCATATCACTTATTTGTTATTGTATTATATATACTAAATGATAACCCTCTCCACATTTGTGTCGAGAGTTATAAACATTATAGAAGTAGAAGGAATTGAGCGTGTTTAGTAAGTCGATCTATCACAACCGATATGGTGGTATTTTCGTTTGATGGAGGAAGGTGTGTTATAAAATCAATGATGATGTCTACCATGGATTTATAGCGTTGGTAATTGTTGGAGAAGGCCGTATGGTTTGTGGTTGGGAGCTTTGGTTGTTTGCCAAACTTTGCAGTGCTTAATATAGTTAGGTACATCAGTTTTCATGTGTTTCTAAAAAAAGGAGATGACATATATTAGTATGTGGCATTTATTATAAAGTTCCCACCTAGAAGAGTGATTTTTTGTATAAAAGTGATGATAATGTGGAACGTTCGACAAACTAGACATTATCTCCATTTTTAACCACTTTGGTTATTGTGTATAGCTCATCAATGTGGGTGGATTAGGTGTGCATGAGATTGCACATTTCTTTGCTAATGAAAGAAATGGGGATGTTTAGTATGATAGTGCCACACGGATGTGTGGATGAATGCATAGTGACATAGAACAAAGCAGAGAAGTGGGGTGATGTGAGGACAAGGAGGGACACCATGGTTGCCTTGTGGTTGTGGGAGTCGATGGATCTTAATTACAAAACAAAGGAAGTCGGGAGCGTAAAACGTATGGTTTCAAGAACCACCTAAAGAATAGACACACATACCATGATGAGTCAAGTACACACTAGATTGTTCTCCACGATATCCAGGGGTTACCCTTAGTGAGACATGTCACATGTGACTATTAGGGGTATGTATATGTGGGTTTAGTTCGGTTATTGGACAAAACTGAACCATAACCATTACAATCAGTTAATGCATTTCAGTAAACATTGACCATTGGGTACCGGTGAGTAATGGTTTCGGTTGAAAGCCTTGGTTATTGGGTAACATCGGGTAACGATAATGATACACAAATTAGATAAAAAAAAAATAGAAAATACATTTCTATAAAAATGAAAAAACAAAAAGTTGATTATCAAAAAATTAAAATGAAAATCACAAAGTACTATGTTGTTAACTAAGTTGCAATCATTCGGTTGTTAATTGAGCCACGTAAAAGCCACCATACATTTCTTTCCAACTTCCGAAAAAGCTTAGTAGATGTCAACAAAATTAGTCAAATATATGCTCGATAGATAATAAACATTATCTTATTGATTTTTAAATAAATAAACCTATTATAATAATTTTTATTAGATATTATAATCTTCTCCGACAACCAAAACTTTATATATATATATATATATATATATATATATATATATATATATATATATATATATATATATATATATATATATATATATATATATATTAAGAACATACCCTTTTTTGTTAAATAGCAAATTTCATGGAATTTTTAATTTGTTTAGATTTTATTTATTTAATATTTATCTATAACTTACAATTTATATGCAATTAAATATAAGATTTTGGTTTGGCCTATAATGGTTAAATTTCCATATAAAACCATATCAAAATGATTACTTATCGGTTAACAAAAAAATCAATTTTGAACCGTTGGTTTTAAAAATGGTTTGGTTTCTAGCTATGATTCAATTGTATCGGTTAATTCGATTTTTATTCGGTTTTTCTTTTTGGTTATTATGGTCGCAGTATCGACTATGATTAAGAAATTACCCCTCCATATGTAGATTTCAAGAACTAATAAGCAAAAAACTATGAACATAGAGGAATTTGTGGTTTGTCTCTATTTAAGATGAGGAAGAAAAATGATTTAAACAGTAGTTACTGGTCTGCTTTGGCAAAGGAAAATTTGTCTTTGATTATAAATATTGTTTGCATAAATCAATCCATGTTTTTAATAGAATAACTCGTTCTATTGAAAGACTATTGTAAATTCAATGATTAAGATGTGGTGTACTTCCGATGAAATGGCAGCAAATTATATACAAATTTGCAGAGTAAATCAACAATGCAATATGTTTGTGTGGAAAGTACCCCCTAGGGTTTGCATTGTATTCCATAGTATAAATAATACAGTGTATGAGATAATCACATAAAGGACCCTTATCTATACAATATATATGATACCTACGCTAAACATGAAAAAAAAATACAATTAACACTCCCCCTCAGTTTGAGCGGGAGGTTCCCTAATGCTTAAACTGTCCCGAAAGTCAAGAAATAATTGTGTAGGTAGTCCTTTAGTAAAGATATATGCGAACTGATGTGCTGATGGAACATGCAAAACACGAACCTGACCAATGGCAACGTATTCCCTAACAAAGTGTAAGTCAATTTCCACATGTTTGGTTCTTTGGTGCTGAACTGGGTTAGAGGCTAAGTACATGGTACTCACATTGTCACAAAACACAACTGTAGAACGAAACAAAGGGCAAGATAGTTCAAGAAGAAGATTACAGAGCCAAGCAGTTTCAGAAACAACATTGTAACGCCCCATATGTGGTATGTGATTTAAATAAAGTAATTTTCAATTCTTAAGGGGTACTCGACGAGTCTGTACCCCAACTCGTCGAGTAGAGACGGGATTTGCACACGGTTTAAGTTGGCTACTCGACGAGTCCATATTCTTGGACTCGGCGAGTCTGCCGGTCTGGATGAAACCCTAATTTCAAGGGTTTGCACCCTATTTAAACAACACTATGCGCCCCAAACCAGCCTCCATCACCCTCAAAACGTCACTTACTAAACCCTAGCCTTCATTTAAGCATTCTTGGAGTATGTCTCATCTTGTGAAGGATTTTGGTGCATTTTGGAGTTAGAAGAAAAAGAGAGAAGAGGGGTTTTCAAGAGGAGCAAAGAAGATCTGAGTTTCTTGTGTGATTCGAGTTTCTATTGAGGTATAAAGCTCGAATCTTTGCTTGTCATCAAGTACATCTCCTTAAAAGCTTGCTAGTGTTATTTTTGAGCCATTTTCTAGACATTGGTGTCGCTTTAGGAGTAGTTAAGATGAATGGGTTTCAGATCTAAGCATTTCAGAACTCCTAAAGCTCAAGGTTGCCACCTTTATTGAGCTAAATCCCCATTCCAAACCTAGATCTCCTCTTTTAGCTCTTTATTGGGCCTTTGGGCTTCTTATGAGCATGCATGCACGTAAAGTTAGAAACTTTACGTGTGAAACCAGTCCAAGGAACCCAGAGCTATGAATTGGATGCACTAGAATCGAGCAAAATCAACTGTATAGTAATGGCATGCTTGGGACTTGACGAGTTGTTCTTCAGAATCGACGAGTCGAGTCGCGAGTCCCTAGTTTTTTCCCCGTTTGAGAGTTTAGGGTGAATCAGTGAGTGAGAATGGACTCGGTGAGTTAGAGTTCAGATCTTGTATTGGAAGGACTCGGCGAGTCTACGCCCTGACTCGGTGAGTCCGGTCAACTGAAAGTTGACTTTAACCAGGGGTAAAATAGTCATTTTACCCTGAGAATAGTTATCAGTATCTGATTTAGTGTTTATGGGATTGTAACTGAGGAGTTCCTGAACAGCAGTCAGCCAGTTTCAGAGTTAGCATCTCAGTAGCCAACGTTACAAGGTGAGTTTCCTTCCAGTAGGAACGGGTCTACGGCCACAATGTAGGTGTAACCCCATAGATCTGGGCTAGTCAATTTAGAAATAATAGGGGTCGAAAACGACTTTTTGACAAAAGATTATTTAGAATAAATAATCTCAACCAAGTTGTAGATATGTCTTAAGGGCTCCGTACATATAAAGAGCGCCGATATCCGAGTTATAACGAAGAAGTTATGACCCGTCGAAATTTCTCGACGGAACCGACACGGCACCGGGAAGACGTAAATAGTGAATTTATGATAGAGAGACTTTTAGCCTTAGTAATCTAAATGAAAGTCATAGAATATATGTTATCCTGAGAGTGTCCATAAAAGAACACCCAAATCTGACTTCGTATGAGGAAGTTATGATTTTTCGAAGTTTCGGCTTAGTGGTGTACAGCCCGAAGTTCGAGTATTAGAGCGAGCGGTTTTTAGCTGACACAACCTAAATAAGAATCGAAGATCTCGTTATTAGTAGCGTAACAATAAAAAGACAGACGAAAAAAAGTTATGAGATTTTAACGGACCAATCATGTCCCGGCCTGTTAAAAATATAACTTTAAAAATAAATTCAAAATTAGCCGACGGAGTCTAAACGAAAGTTGTAGAGTACGTCTCCACCTACACGTGGATATAAAGAACATCAAAAACGGAGTTTGTATTAACGAGTTACAAATTATAATAGCATATTTATGTATTAAAATAAAGTATAAATCATATATACGTACACATATATACACATATGTATATATCATTAGAAAGGTATCGACGATGTGGTCATTATAAGACTAATGTTGACTTCTTTCGACATTAGTTTAGTATAAATATCATTAAATCCATTTTAAATAGTATTATAGAGGGGTGTTTAGTTGTTTATATAACTAAAAGGTCATTAAGTAATTATGGAGGGTAGTTTTTGAAAATTCAATTAGTATAAATAAGAGTCTTGGGCTCTCATATTTCTTGCACCATTCTCTTGATTCAAAAGTCTTTCTCTCCTTATCCCCCGAGCATTTTGGTCCCTCGTGATTCGACTTCTCTTCCTGTAGTTTTTAGTATAGTAAGGTGAGCGCTGAAGCATTGCACGATTCTTTCTTAGAAAGATTCAGCGACGAAGTTCTGCCCCTGCAGAGCCTGACTCCTAGCTAAAATCCCCATGTAAGTAAGTTATGCTTACCCTATTTTAATATAGCTTATATTTAACATTAATATTGTTATTATGAACTTATAATAAATATTTGAGCTATTATTATGACTTATATAAGTGTCGTTATAATATCTTTTTAACTATTCGCGGTACAGGGAATCTGGTTTAAAGGGCCGCATAGGGCTGTTAGATTTCAGAAGTGCTATACGCCAAAATGGTCCTGCCCTCCGGTGTTTTATGTCTGGCCCCTGTCTATACATAGTGGTTGGAAAGTATTGTTTAAATGCTTATATAATAATAATAATAATAATAATAATAATAATAATAATAATAATAATAATAATAATAATAATAATAATAATAATAATAATAATAATAATTAGTCACGGTAAATATTAGACTAAAATCTAGTGGTAATAATACTAGGTTTCATCGAAGGAAATTATTTTAAAGTAAACGAAGCATTGTTCGAGTACCGAGTCACCACCTTCTCAGGTGAGTGCATAGTTACTTTCATCTTACAAATAGATATGAAGTATTTTATATAAACTACGTGCTATGTGTGCATATTATCTGAATACTTGCTGTCTATGCTGGATGAACGTTTTTATACATGTTTTAAATGATTTAAATTGTATACGTATTTTATATATACAAATATGTTGGGTATGACATGGGTAGATGAATGATGAGAGATAAAAGATGATGTGAGTAAACATTGGCAGCTATAGACTTAGTGCCAAATGAATAACATCGGCAGCTATGGACTTAGTGCCTATTGGACAAACACTGGTAGCTATGGAGTTAGTACCTGTTAGGAATTGGTAGCTATGGACTTAGTACCTATTAGATAAACACTGGTAGCTATGGATTTAGTACCCAGCAGCTATGGAATTAGTGCTTTACGAACGAGCATTGGCAGCTATGGATTTAGTGTCAGTCCTATAACTCTAGAAGCAAACGACTTCAGAATTAACGAATGCGGGATAGATGATTCTTAGGATAGATCCTTAAGAGTAAAGAAGATAATGGGGATGGGTAATTAGGTCGATTTTTTGATTGTTTAAACATAATAATTATATTATTGTGGGTTGAAAACCCTATGTACTCACCAAGTTTCCCAACCTGAACCACTCAGTTTATTTATATTACAGGTGTTGAGATGAAGTCACATTACACTGAGAGATTAAAGAGATGTAGATCACTAGTGTAAATAAATGTAAGTTCTGTTTATGCTTATATATTTGTATTGACGATGACATCCCAAATGTTTTAAAACGAATTAAAAATACTTTTCTTCGGAAATGCTTTGATAACGTATTTATCATGTTTTACTGGGAACAAATTCCGCAACATTTTTATTAAAAGAGGTACTCTAATTTTTATAAAGCATAAACAAAATCGGTTTTTTTCTGGCCGTGAAAATGGGGATATCACAGTAGGCCCGTCTATTTAGCAGTAGTTCCGGACTTCGGTCCGATGCAATAGTTCAGTGTGCTTGATGTCTTTGTTATTCAAGCATGTCTTTGTGTTATGTGTTCCGGAATTCGGCCTGATGCAGTATGCAGTATATGTGTCTATGCTAGTAATTATGATTATGTTATGCTATGTTCAGTCAGTTTCCGGACTTCGGTCCGATGTAGTTTCCGGACTCCGATTCGATGCAGAGGGCAAGGCCCTGGTTAGTTCCGGACTTCGATCCGATGCAGTTTCCGGATTTCAGTCCGATGTAGTGGGAAAGGCCCAGTATGTGTTTTATGTGTTTTGTACGGTATGTGGTAGTTTGGGGGAGCTCACTAAGCTTTGTGCTTACAGTTTCAGTTTTGGTTTCAGGTACTTCCGCTAGCAAGGGGAAGAGCTCGGGTTGATGGCATCGTACACACCACAATTGCAGTTTTATCCTGGGAGTTTTATTCAGATATTTTGATATGATATTGACTTCAGTTTTGAATTGATACATTTACTATGGCATTTTGAGACATACGATTGACAAAACTACAAATTTAGTCCTTGTGGTTTGCAAAAATCTTTGGATGGGGTCCAAAAAGTTTCCAGCTTGCACAGAATGTCCAAAATCAAGGTTTTTCTGGGTTTTTAGTCCAAAAAAACTTGAAAAGACGATTATACCTTTTTAATTTCTTTTTTTTTTACAATTATTATAATACCATTTTGTATTAAAAATAAAAAGAAAATAAATATATTATCCCCCACCCACCCACCCATACGTTCTCTCTCTCTCTCTCTCTCTCTCTCTCTCTCTCTCTCTCTCTCTCTCTCTCTCTCTCTCTCTCTCTCTCTCTCTCTCTCTCTCTCTCTCTTCTCCCCCCCCCCCCCCCCCCCTTCACCAGTTATGCATCTCTAGCATAGGAGGAAACTGGTGGAACTAGGAGACCACCAATCGCCACCATGACAGTACCCATCCTCTTCTTAATCTGCTCACCGGTCTCAACCAAACACTCCCTTTTCATCATTACTGCTACTGCTCAAATCCACAACCTACAATGAGAAGGGAAGCAGTCGAGTGGAGCACCGAAGCTACCCCCTTCCTTCGTGGCGTTTGGTCGAGGAACACCACCCAAACACCCCTGACTCCTTCACTACCGACGATGAGAAAGTAAGCCACGACGGGCCTATCGGAGACATCGACTGCAGCCCCTCCTATTGAAGAAGAATCACCCAAATGCTTCCCATGCCCACTACTGTCGATGGATCGAAGACAACAACCACCGATGAGGTTTTGTTGTTGGTTTATTTATGTTTGTTGGGTTTGTTGGTTGATTTATGTTTGCTTCGATGAGATTGAATCAATGAATAAATGTGTCTTAAATGAATCTGATTTCTCTGAAAGGGTTCTTGATCCAAATATTGAAAAATGTCGTTGCCCCTCAGGTCTCCAGTTCTTGGCATAGCAACATCCAGCTTCTTCGATATTGTTAGCACAGTTTGTCTGTGAGTCCACTTCCTCTTTCCTAAATACATCTTCAAACCAAGCTCCAGCTCCTGAGTGACCTCAACAATCCCATCAGTTGTCTGAACGACTGTAATTTGTTCCTCGAGCTTTGTGACCAACTTGTCATTGATGTGAAAAATAATGCCAGGAAATTCGTCTTCTAAGATCTGAGAAACCTCAGAAACAATCTAATCATGGGCTCAACCCCTATAAATACATGATGCAAACCCCACCTTTGATCCCTCAAAGCATGAACTAGTCTGATGAGCATCATCCATGTCAGTGGTCCACCTCCTACTAGCAAAGGGGTTCTTATCCCTGAAGAACTCTAAGGCTCCACAAGCCTTGAACTCCTGAAAAGAGAATATGTGTGTTTCGATCTAACCAGTTGCAATCTTAGCACGTAAAGCCCCAAGTCACTCATCCAGCAACTCCATGATCCCCTCATTGATGGGACCAAACATCACAGGATTTGCATCCAAAATACCACGAATGATCTCAGATGAAACATACTCGTAGATCCGCTCATCAATCGGCTCAGCACCAACACATGTGCGTGACACAAAACTAGAACCTCCTCCATGAGTGTTCATCACCATGTTGAAAAAGCAACGATACAATGATCAGAACATACCTAATGAATTCCATATTCTACAGGCTTCCTAGAATCCTCATGACTTTCCTTGATTCGAATGCGGATCCTGTTTTTTCAGTAGTACGGGCCCAATACTACCCTCCACACCTATACATACTTTCCTCAAGAATCATCCCAAATTCTCTAAGTCACCTTCTCATATTGATACTCCCTATACTCACTATACAACATGTCAGCCAAACTAATTCACTCCCAAGGCTCTCCTAGGATCCCAATCTCACTCCACCATCAACCGTTGAGGAACTCCTACTAATATCAGCTAAATACATCATGAATACATCTACATGCAACAAAAGTTAAAGAATATTTCGACTGAAAGACCCAACGCTACAATGGTTAGACTCAAACGAGTGTTATGTAATAGGGTCGAATCAATCATTCTAAAATTACTTAACCTTTATAGCATGTAACTCAACATATTCACTGAATAGTTAACTCACATCTATAAGAGTCCCACAAAGCACATAACAAGTAGCATTCGTACAGTAACACTCAAAGGCCACAAATCAATCAAAGGACATCCCAAAGTCACTTGCTACAACAATGCTTCGAACTTCCACTCATATGTATGCAAATAATACATAATACGAGATCAAATAGACTATCGAATAAATGATTCTACCTTAAGACCACAACCAGACGAGGAACACGAAATAGGGAAAAATCAGTCATTATATGGCTATATGATCCTAAGTGTATACAATTTTCAAACATACACTTAACAATCATTTCCACCAATATCAATTCCAAATCTAACATAGCATCTAATTCCACCTAGGCTACAAGGTATCATGAGACATCCCCATTTTCACAGCCAGAAAAGACCAATTTTTTTTTTTTGCTTTATAAAAATCAGAGTACCTCTTTTAATAAAAATGTTGCGGAATTTGTTCCTAGTAAAATATGATAAATACGTTATCAAAGCATTTCCGAAGAAAAGTATTTTTATTCATTTTATGTCATCGTCAATACAGAAACATAAGCACAAATAGAACTTACATTCATTATCACTAGTGATTTATATCTCCTTAATCTCTCAGTGTAATGTGACTTCATATCAACACCTGTGATATAAATAAACTGAGTGGGTTAGGTTGGGAAACCTGGTGAGTATATAGGGTTTTCAACCCACAATAATATAATTATTATGTTTAATCTTCAAACAATTAATGAACCCAATTACCCATCCCTATTATCTTCTTTACTCTTAAGGATCTACCCAAAAAATCAGCTATTCCTCGTTCATTTATTCCTAAGGATTATCCTAAGGAATTGGCAC
Source organism: Lactuca sativa (assembly GCF_002870075.4). Classification (NCBI taxonomy): domain Eukaryota; kingdom Viridiplantae; phylum Streptophyta; class Magnoliopsida; order Asterales; family Asteraceae; genus Lactuca; species Lactuca sativa. The sequence continues at coordinate 339,716,102 of NC_056626.2, forward strand.
GAAGTCCATCTTCACCGGGTTTGGGCATTAAGTCTTCATAGTCGACAGGTTTTATACAACAGGCACTAAGTCCGCATAGTCGTCGAGGTTTAGGTACTAAGTCTGCATAGTCACCAGGATTTAGGCATCAAGTCTGCATGATCGCTAAGGTTTAGGCACTAAGTCTGCATAGTCGCCAAGGTTTAGAGTACACCAGGTGAACACATCGTTCACAACACCTACAGGTTGTGAGCCTGCTAGTGTTCCACTGGACTGTCTAGAATAGTCTATGGTTGTCATCCATACTCTGCTAGATGACGGGTCCATCATTTGGGTAAACGACTTCTTTCATTGTTCACCTCTCACCCTTATCTCATGGTCTATATCACCTCTCATCTCATCATCCGACTTATATTTCATCTACCCATGTTTTACCCAACATATTTTGTAGATATAAAATACATATACAATTTAATTCATTTGAAGCATGTATAAAATCGTTCATCCAGCATAGACAGCAAGTATTCAGATAATATGCACACATAGCACGTAATTTATATAAAGTACTTTGTATCTATGTGTAAGATGAAATTAACTATGCACTCACCTGATAAGGTGGTGACGCGGTTCTCGGACAGCACTTCGTTTACTTTAAAACAATTTCCTTCGACAAAACCTAGTACCATTACCACTAGAGTTTAGTCTAACGTTTTACCGAAACTAATTAATAGTATAGCTATTATTACTATTATATAAGCGTTAAACAATATTCTTCACCCACTATGTATCGACAGGGGCCAGACATGAAACACCGGAGGGCAGGATCATTTTGGCATATAGCACTTCTGAATACAGCAACCCAAGCGGCCCTCCAAACCATATTCCCCGTACCACGAGTGGTTAAAAAGATACTACAACAACACTTATATAACCCATAATAATAGCCAAAATAACTACCATAAGGTCCTAATAACATTACTATAATTTATTAAAAGCTATATTAAAAATAGCGTAGATGTAGCTCACTTACAGCGGGTTTTCTCGAAAACTGGGCTTCGCTTGGAGCAACGTTTCCGAACCGAAAGACCTTTTTTCTCGGGACTCTGGGAGCCTCGTGGCTTCCTTCGGGTGCTAGGGGTTTACCTAGGCTTAGGGGGGGTTAGCGGGCTTAGAGAGAGAAAGTAGAGAGAGAAAGAGAGGGAGAAAGGTGTGAGAAATATGAAGGATTCACCCTTTATTTATAGGGGTTTTATCGTAGAGTAGTCTCTAAGTTTCGTCTGCATCTTCTGTGTACAAGCTCCGTTTTCTACGTTATTTATATCCATGTGTTGGTACTTACAAGTACTACAACTTTCATTTAGACCCCGTCGGCGAATTCTCATTGTAGCTCAGATTTAGAAAACTGTATCAAATTCGTCGCGCTTGAAGAGAAGAGACTAAGTTTCATCCATATCTTTCTCATATGAACTCTATTCTCGACGTTCTTTATATCCACACATTGGTATTTATGAGTACTACAACTTTCATTTACCTCTTCAGCCAATTCTTATTATATCTCAGATTTATAAATCTGCATCGAATTCGCCGCGCTTGAAGAGTAGAGACTAAGCTTCGTCCATATCTTTTGCATACGAGCTCCGTTTTCGATTGTCTTTTTATTTTTTAACTCCTATTAACGATATCTTCATTTCTCGTTTAGATTATTTTGGCTAAAAATTGACCGATCTAAAATTTGAATTTCCAAGTTGTTTACTGTTATGCTAAATCTTAGAAAAATCATAACTTCCTCATACGAAGTCAGATTTGGACGTTCTTTTTATGCACACTCTCAGTTCAACATATAATACGACTTTCGTTTAGATCACTAGGAATAGAAAGTATTTTATCGTAAATTCACTTTTTATGATTCTCGGTGTCGTGTCGGTTTTGCTGTAAAAACTTCGACGGGTCATAACTTCTTCGTTATAACTCGGATTTTGGCGTTCTTTATATGTACGGAACCCTTGTGACATATACTATAACTTGGTTAAGATTATTTATTCTAAATACTCTTCTATTAAAAAATCATTTTTGATGCTTATTGTCTCTAAATTTACTAGAAATCAACAAATAAGACCCAATTGGTCAACATGCATATACTACCACACACACAAATATAGTGAGAAGACTTGCCTAACTCACAAATTCGGATAAAAATTTAGCTTAATGTCATGCCATCCACAACTAACAAATTCCCCCAACCAATAAATGGGTGATAAACACCTCCTAATAATCCCAACAAGGTAAACCCTAAGTCAACCTTCTAAAAATGGAAATTTGACCAAAAGTCAACCCATGCTAAAGTCAATAGTCATAGGTAAAGTCAACATCCCACATTGTCCACTACTGAGCCTCACATCGTGACCAATCCTTGGTTACGTCGTGAGAGTACACTTGACCCGATTCAAACTCAACTCGCTCTAAGTCAGTCACGGACAAACCTTTGAGCTGACCTCACGACGTGAACATCTCTCCCCCACGTTGTTACTGCAGTCTAAAGGATAAATCCAAATATTTAAGTCCTTAATCCATTATGAACATTTCCAAAAGCTAAAGGGGACTCCAAAGGTCCACAAAAAATGCTTACTCGATGAACATGCATGCCTCATGCATGTCCTTTATCCATTCTAGGTCAAAAATGAAGAAATTGCACCAAAGCTCATATGCATGGACCCAAACATCAACCAACTCCTCGATCTGAACATTATCATACCCTAGGGACCCGTAAAATGCATAAAGTTGCCAACTTTATGTGTTACTTCCATTCAAACTTTCTTAAACATGAAAACCATGGGAAAAAAACTTAGATCTAACCACTTAAATAATAAAGTTTGTGCCTTTAGCACTTTCAAAGGTCGAGAAGCAATATGAGACGATGATGATGTTTTTTCCTTGCAAGTTCCACCAATAGAACACTTCTTCTCCTTCTCCTCTTCTTCTTCAAGCCAAAAACTACTCTAATAGGCCACAAATCACCAAGGGAAATAGGGTTAGGGTTTTTCTTAAAACATCCCAAAAATATGACCCAAAAACTTTGTTTTCAAACCATTATTAAAATCATAAACCATACAAAGTCATAAGTAAAATCATAAATCATCATAGTGTCTGTCTTAAATCAAAATCTCATAATAAAACATCATAGTAAACTCCTAGGTTGTGACTGTTGTGTGTGTCATGCGATCATCCCGAGTTCTTCCCCTTGCTACCGGAAGTACCTGAAACCAAAACTGAAACTGTAAGCACGAAGCTTAGTGAGCTCCCCCAAACTACCACATACCATACATATGCATATAACAAATCGCATAACTCTGGGATTACTCCCAACTGCATCGAGATGAATCCCGGCATCGGCTTACCCGGCATTGTGCTCACCCTGGCATCCGGCCGCATCGGGCATCGGGCTTGCCCCGACATCAGGATTACCCCGACACATACACAACATAACATAAGCATATAACATAATCACATATGCTGTATTGGGCTGAAGCCTGGAACATATAATATACATAACAAGTAACATGCATGAATCACAAACACATCAAGCATACATAACTACTTCTCGGGACCGCCCCGACATCGAACCAAAGTTCGGAAACATATAAATTGCTTCGGGCTAACCCCGGCACCGGGCTCGCTCCAGCATACTATACTACTTAAACGGGCCGGCATTGGTGCCTTAGACTCGTTCCTACTAAAGGAAAACTCACCTCTCAAACTGACTGCTAAATAACTCGTGCAAAGGTGACACCGTCTGCTGCTCCAACTACTCCCCGACTATAATGACCAAATAAACATTTAGTCAAAACTAATGACTCTCCCATGGGTAAAATGACTATTTTTCCCCTCTGATCTATTTTAGGCCATGACCTAATTTTCTAAATTGGGCCTAACTTTTCAAATAGGCTTTCCAACCAAGCCCACTAATCCTTAGGCCCTTAACTGACTCCTAAAGGCCCATCACATCCCATTACTACTATATCCATGACTTGGCCCAAACCAAGGCCCAATAACAAAAGTCCACTATCTGAGCGTATACTAGGCGTACCTCTATGTACGATGCACTTACTTCTGAAAAGGCTCGTCTGCTGCGGGTACCGGCATGTACGCCTAACATACTCTCATGTAAAGCACTTTTCTCCAAAACAAATTAATCTCTTAAGACCCTACGTCCAAACTACAGATCCGAGTCCCATGCTTCTTCCTAACCCTTAAAGTAGATCACTTGGTGGCTTACAACCCACCAAATGAGACCAACACTAAGAATAACAATGAACTTCCATAAAAATGGCTAGATCTCTTGCATGGCTTCATAAAAGCCTCAAAGCTTGCAACTTTATGGCTAAAGGAACTCATTGAGCTTCAAGGGTGGCAACCCTAAGCTCAAAATCGAAGTTGCAAGGTCAAGATCCAATCTTTGGACCTAAAAAGGTCTAAATCTTCAAAAACCTAGATCTAGACTTTGAGGAGGAAAGCTAGGAACTTTATACCTCCTATTGCTGCCAAATGGCGAGCTTGTTCCGGATCCTTGAGCTCAAGGTACTCAAGGGATTCTTCTCCAACCTTTCCTTTCTACTTCCAAGTCCTTATTTACCAAAATAAGCTCAAAAATGTCAAACACACACACAAGGAAGAGTATGAACGAGTTAGGGTTTCTCTAAGGATGATGGAAAAGTGAGGAGGCCAAAAGGGGAGGCTATAATGATGTATTTATATGTCCTTAACCCTAAAATTAGGGTTTAGCATATGCGCGCATACGCTGGGCGTACCTCTTGGTACGTTGGGCGTACGTACCTGCGTCCCTTAAATCTAATGGCCATTACGCCTCACGTACGCCAGGTTACGCCCAGCGTACGGCTTATGGGCGGCCCAACTTCACGGCCCACTTCCTAAGTCCGTTCCAAATGAATCCATTGTCCAAGTGATAGTCCAAAATAATAATTAACTCAATTAATTAAACAATACCTCGAGGAACGGGTGTTGCAATTCACCCCCACTTGAATCAGACTTCACCCTAGAAGTCTACTGTTGCATCCGGGAACAACTCTGGGTAATGCTCCCTTATCTCCTCCTCGGACTCCCATGTCCATTTAGAACCCTTCCTGTGATGCCACTGCACCTTCACTAGCTCGACCCTTTTGTTTCTCAACTCCTTCGTCTTGCGATCCAGAATCGCCACCGGTATCTCTATGTAATTCAGGCTGTCATCAACCTGAATATCCTCTAGGGGTACCACTGCTGAATCATCCACCAAGCACTTCCGAAGATGGGAAATGTGGAAAGTGTTGTGGATTTAGCTGAGCTCTGCTGGAAGATCTAACCGGTAAGCAACCCGGCCCACCCGGGCCAAAACCCTAAATGGACCAATGAACATGGTGACCAGATTACCCCACTTCCGAAACCTGATAACACCCTTCCAGGGTGACACTTTCAGGAGGACCATATACCCACCTGAAAATCCAAGTCCGAACGCTGCTTGTCGGCGTAACTCTTCTGCCACTCTGAGCTGTCTGAAGCCTGCCTCGGACCTGTTAGATCCGCTTTGTGGTCTTAAGTACTACCTCCGTCCTCCCTGTGACCCTCTGACTGACCTCACCCCAACGGATCAGGGTCCTACACTTCCACCCGTAAAGCATCTCGAAGGGAGGCCGGTCTATACTGGAGTAGTAGGTTTTGCTATACGAAAATTCCACTAACGGAAGATACATATCCCAACTGCCACCGAAATCTAGCACGCAGGCATGAAGCATATCCTCGAGAGTCTGAATCATCCTCTGCCTCTGTCCGTCTGTCTGAGGGTGGAAAGCGGTGCTTAAATGGAGATGAGTACCTATCTCGTCGTGAAACCGCATTCAAAACCTGGAAGTGAAATGGACATCTCGCTCTGACACCACTGAGACAGACACTCTATGATGTGCCACTATCTCTCGCACATAAATCTCGGCCGAGATGCTCTCTAAGATAGGTATGAAATCAGTGCTCTTGGTCAATCGATCCATGATGACCTATATCGAATCGACCCCACGTGCGGTCCTGGGAAGCTTAGTAATGAAATCCATAGTGATATTCTCCCATTTCCACACGGGAATATCTAATGGTTGCATCTTGTCGTGAGACCTCTGGTGCTCTGCCTTGACCTTTCTACAGGTCAGGCATCTCTCCACGTACCAAGCTACGTCCCGCTTCATGCAGGTCCACCAGTAATCGGGTTGGAGATCTGTATACATCTTCGTTGCCCCTGGATGGATGGAGAACCGGGATTTATGGGCCTCGTCCATCAATACATGTCATACTCTGCCCCAGTACGGTACCCATACCCTCCCATTCAGGGTCAACAACCCTCGGCTATTGTAATCAAATGAAGCTACTCGACCTACAATCCTCTCACACTTTTGGAGTTCCTCCTTCAGGCCCTCAACCTGCACCTCCCTAATCTACTCCAACAGTGGAGTAATCACTGTCATCCGCAAATAGATATCTTGGATCGGGGCCTCCACCACCTTGCAGCTCAGGGCATCAGCCACTATATTGGCCTTGCCCGGGTGGTATAGGATCTCACAATCTTAATCATTCACCACGTCTAACCACTAACACTACCTCATGTTCAGATTCGGCTGATCCATGAGGTACCTCAAACTCTTATGGTCCATGTAAATGGTACATCGGACCCCGTAGAGGTAATGCCGCCAAATCTTGAGAGCAAACACCACAACACCCAGCTCCAAATCATGCATCAGATAGTTAGCCTCGTGAGGTTTCAGCTGCCTCGAATCGTAAGCTATCACATGACCTCGCTGCATCAATACTGCTCCCATACCTGTGATCGAAGCGTCACAGTAGACTACGAAGTCATTTATTCCCTCTGGCAGGGTGAGAATCGATGCCTCACATAATCGCTGTCTGAGCGCCTCAAAGGTTGTCTGCTGCTCAGAACCCCAACGAAAAACCACCGAATTCTTGGTCAGTCGGGGCAACAGAACTGCTATCTTGGAGAAGTCTTGGATAAATCTCCTGTAATACCCTGCCAGACCCAGGAAACTTCGAATCTCAGATGGAGACCTCTAAATCTCCCACTGCATCACGGCCTCTATCTTGGCCGGATCTACTAGAATACCCTTATGGTTGACGAGGTGCCCAAGGAACTGCACCTCGCGCAACCAGAACTCACACTTGGAGAACTTCGTGAAAAGTCTCTCCTTCCTCAGTGTCTCAAACCTCTCTCAGGTACTCCTCATGCTGCTCCTGAGTCTTGGAGTAAACCAAAATTTTGTCAATGAATACTATTACAGACCGATCCAGCATCGGTCTGTACATGCGGTTCATGAGGTCCATGAACGCGGCTGGAGCATTGGTGAGCCCAAATCCTTTCTAGTCCTCACTAAGGCCCATCAAGTCCCCAAATGACCTAATTTTCTAAATTGGGCCTAACTCTTCAAATGTGCTTTCCTACCAAGCCCACTAATCCTTAGGCCCTTAACTGACTCCTAAAGGCCCATCACAACCCATTACTACTATATCCAGGACTTGGCCAAACCAAGGCCCAATAACAAAAGTCCACTGTTTGAGCGTATGCTAGGCGTACCTCTATGTACGATGCACGTACTTCTAAAAAGGCTTGTATGTTGCGCGTACCGGTGTGTACGCCTAACATACTCTCATGTAAAGCATTTTTCTCCAAAACGACTTAATCTCTTAAGACCATACGTCCAAACTACAGATCTGAGTCCCATGCGTTGTCCCAACCATTAAAGTTGATCACTTGGTGGCTTGCAATCTACCAAATGAGCCCAACACTAAGAATAACAATGAACTTCCATAAAAATGACTAAATCTCTTGCATAGCTTCATAAAAGCCTCAAAGCTTGCAACTTTATGGCTAAAGGAACTCATTGAGCTTCAAGGGTGGCAACCCTAAGCTCAAAATTGAAGTCGCAAGGTCAAGATCCAATCTTTGGACCTAAAAAGGTCCAAATATTCAAAACCCTAGATCTAGACTTTAAGGAGGAAAGATAGGAGCTTTATACCTCCTCTTGCTTCCAAATAGCGAGCTTGTTTCAGATCCTAGAGCTCAAGGTACTCAAGGGCTTCTTCTCCAACCTTTCCTTTCTTCTTCCAAGTCCTTCTTTGCCAAAATAAGCTCAAAAATGTCAAAGACACACACAAGGAAGAGTATGAACGAGTTAGGGTTTCTCTGTGGGTGATGGACAGGTGAGGAGGCCAAAAGGGGAGGCTATAATGATGTATTTATAGGTCCTTAACCCTAAAATTAGGGTTGAGCATCTACCCGCGTACGTTGGGCATACCTCTTGGTACGCTGGGCGTACGTACCCGCGTCCCTCGAATCCAATGTCCATTACACCCCACGTACGCCAGGTTACGCACAGAGTACGGCTTATGGGCGGCCCATCTTCATGGCCCACTTCCTAAGTCCACTCCAAATGAATCCATTGTCCAAGTGATAGTCCAAAACAATTATTAACTCGATAAATTAAATAATACCTCGAGGAACGGGTGTTACATTTCTAGGTAAAAGGGTGTTGGAGGATGGTAATGAACCCTAAAATAACTTAGAGGCACTTAAATACGAAGGAACCCTAAAAGATCTTAGGCTTGGCATTAGTAGGTTTCACATCATGACACTTTGTGTCTCACATCGTGAGGACGATCTGAAATGTGTTTCTCTCATTTTTCCCATGTCACGTCATGACTACCCAATGATCACATCGTAACACTCAATTTTTTTTCAAAAATCAATCTTTTGACTCCCTAAAACCCTAAATCGATCCATTTTGGAAAACAGGTGTTATATTAATTGCTATTGATTTTGTGAAGTGTTTAAAATTTCAATCACACCTCAATCATGTGTGAGGTATGTGTATTTATATTAAGAAAATACAAACTAATCTTCTATATTAATGGAGAGATAATACAAGATACATACAAATTCATATTTAAATAATAAGTTGGTGATTATCTAATATCCCCCCTCAAGTGAATGGGTGGTGCAGAAGACTTTTGGTGAAAATATCTGTCACCTGAAGCTTGGAAGAAACGAGCTGTGTAGAGTTTACCAAAAGCAACCAGTTCTTGAATGAAGTGATAATCTAGATCAATATGTTTGGCCTGTTTATAGGAGACTGGATTTTTTGTCATGAAGAGAACGCTTTTGTTGTCACATAACAAAGTTGGTTGATCTGGAGGTAAGGAATGCAACTCTCATAAAGGTGAGTGATCTAAACGATCTCAGTTGCAGTATTAGCCATAACATGATACTCTGATTCACAGCTAGATCTTGAGACAGTGGTTTGTTTCTTTTCACTTCAAGAAATCAAGTTGCCACCGAGAAATATGGAGTAGCCATCGGTGGATCGACGTTTTCAAGGCAACGAGCCCAATCAGCATCGAAGTAGCCCAAGATGTTATTGGTATGTGGACAGTGAAAAATAAGACCAAATAAAATAGTGCCCTATACGTACAACATTATTCGTTTTACTGATTGAAAGTGAGCATGAGTAGGAGCATGACGATATTGACCTACTTGATTAACAACATATGACAAATCAGGTCAAGTAATATTCAAATATTGTAAAGCTCCAACTAATGAATGATAGAGAGTAGGATCAGAAAACAATTGTATGTTTAAAGTAAATGTTTCATGAGTAGCTAGCAGCATGGGAACTGGTTCAGAATCAAGTAAATTAGCTCGAGTGAGGACATCCTTAGCATATTTGGAATGACATAAAAACAAACCATAATCGGTATAGCGTGCCTCCAAGCTAATAAAGTAATTAAGATCACCAAAATCTTTGATAGAAAATTTTTTATTTAAGTGAGTAATAAAATAAGTGATTAGTGATTCTTGATTACCAGTGAGAATGAGATCATCTAAGTAGACCAGCAAGTACATAACATATGATTGTTTGGCATAGATGAATAAATAGGTGTCTGCACGACTGCAACTGAACCCGTTTGCAACTAAAACTGAGCTTAGACGATGAAACCATGCTCGTGGGGCTTTTTTTAGTACATATAGAGCTTTGGAAAACTTGCAAACATGATTAGGGAATTTTAGATCAATAAATCCAGGTGGTTGCTCCATGAAAACCATTTCGTTTAATTGACCGTGAAGAAAAGCGTTGTTGACATCGAGTTGATGTAGACACCAGTTATGTAAAATAGCAAGCGACAAAACAATGTAAATAGTTGATGCTTTAACAACTGGACTGAAGGTATGAGAGTATTCAAGATCGGGAATTTAAGTGAAACCTTGAGCCACAAGACGTGATTTAAATCGTTCTATCGAACCATCAGAGTTGTTTTCCGTGCGATACACCCATTTGGAGCCTACCATGTTAGAGACAGGCCCGTCCCAGCGGGTGGACGATAGGGGCGACCGTCTAGGGCCCATATTTTAAAAGGGCCCAAATTTTTTTAAGGAAATTGTTATATTTAGAAAATAGTACATTGAATTTTTTTTCAGTTATTGAGATATTATAAAAAACTTGATGACATTTGTGTATTTGAAGGGCCTAACTTTTTCTTTCACCCTAAGCCCAAAATATGTTTGGAACGGCCCTGATTAGAGGCCATTGGACAAGCAACTAAAGTCCACGTGGGATTCTGTTTAAGAGTGTCCATTTCAACCTGCATTACAAGCATCCACTTCGGATTTTTAGCGACTGTCTTGAGCTAAATTTGAGTCTGAAGTAGGTGCATTAGTGGCACAAGTATGGAGGTTGGGACATGAAGACGCATAATGCCAATTTGTTCCTCATAACTGACAGTAGGGAGTACGATGACCTCCACGTCCATGGCCACCATTAGAACCACCAAGAGAACCACTACCATTAGAATCACCACCAGGATAATGTTGTTGACGCCCACGAGAGTTTTTGGACATGTTTTGTTGAGACACAAAGGCAACGGGAGGAATAGTGTGACCATGAAGTGTTTGAAGGAATAACTCATGGCCATCAGTCTGTGCAACTAAATCTCTGAAAAAGTGGGGATTGTTTAGATGTTTGAATAGTTGTGGAGAAGGTTTTGAATGAGGCTCCCAATCTACAAAGAAATCAATGAATTTTGTCCATCTCCTCAACAGGTTGGCCAATAGCAGTAAGTTTATCACAAGTCTTGAATTTGCGAGCATAATCAAAAATAGAAGTTGTACCTTTTGTCATTTGATGAAGAGAATCTTGTAAAGAGTGAATACGTTCAACAAATGAGTTGTTGTAAGCGGTCTGCAAGGCAGACCAGATAGCATGAGAAGTGGAGAGGTCAAGGACCTCGACAATAGCCTCCTCAGTGAAAGAGGGATTTCATAGAATGACAACCTTCTAGTCAAAATCAGTCCATGTAAAGAACACAGGATTCGAGACTAATTCGTTATTTGCTTCAATTGTTGCAGGAGGAGCGATGGAGGTGCCATTAATATGACTTAAAAGCATTTGAGGCATCATTTGATTCCTCCACAGAAGGTAATTGGTGGAAGAGAGTTTAATAGGAATCATATGAAGAAGAGTATTCATAGTGAAAGTATCGTCTGTAGAAGGTTGACATGGTGATTAGATGCCATGAAGAAATCGGAGGGTTCAGGGTAAAAAAAAAAAAAAAAACCAACATATTTTGAGGGAGGAGTCCGGTTTATTAGGCTGATACCATGTAAAGTGTTTATAGTTTAAAGCACACCTGAATCGTGTGTGAGGTCTGTGTATTTATATTAACAAAATACAAACTAATCTCATGTGCTAAAGAATATATAATACAAGATTCATACAAATACATATTTAAATAATAAGTTTGTGATTATCTAATAGATTTATTTGCAAACATATATATATATATATATATATATATATATATATATATATATCATTACCTATATGAAAGGGTTGCAAGTTTGATTCCACGTCGACTAGCCGCCCTCCTAATCCAATCTGATGTTGTTCCTTCTCATGCAAACTTATATCTGAGTTATTAGCTTTTCTTCTGGATACATGACACATGTATCATAGCTAGACACATGTTCCCTTTCTTGGACTACAATTAGGTCTGGCAATGGAGCGGGTTTTTACCCTGATCCGATCCAAACCCTTAAAAATTATATGGGTTTGGATCATAGTTTTTGATCCGTTTACCCGTTAACGACCCGTACCCGCTAACCCTTTTATTAAAAGGGTCGGGTATGGATCAGCACCGATTCGCTCCATTTATAACCCGCCCCATATAAATTTTAGAAATATAAATTTATATTTTATATTGCCTAAAGTTTACATTAAATTCTAATCAGAAATCCAAAGAGAAAAGACCAAAGACTAAATTGTTTTTACATAGGAGTCAAGGACTCAACTTCTAGACTTCCAGTCTTTTACTCTTCTCCCAAGATTCATGATTTCATTTCCTTTATATTTTATCAAGTAATCACCAATTTCATATATAAATCAATAAGGTTATTTATTAACCGGAAGAAAGTTTGTAATTTCTATTCTCTATCAATGCAATCAACGGTCAAAAACCAATCAGAAGTAACTAAAATAAGGATTTTAATTCCAATAGAAAGTCCTCGAGTACATAATGTGTTTTCTAAATCAAAATTTAGTTTTATTTAATAAATGTGATTTTATGATTTAAATAAAATGTGTTTTATTATTCAAAAAACCTACGGGTTACGGGGTGGGTTTGGATATCTGCTGATTCGGTGGATAAGGGTATGAGTTTGATTATTCAAAACCCTGCGGGTTACGGAGCGGGTTTGGATCGGATTTTGAAATTTGTTAAAAGGGTTTGGATCAAGGTCGATTCGCTCCAAACCCGCTCCATTGCCAGGTCTAACTACAATGGGTGAGTTACGAATTATAGCTACACCTCTCTTCTCATTTCACCGCCTTCTCCTTTTCTTATAAATACCATATCCGTCTTTCCCTTTGACTCCACTGGTTCACATAGTATTCTTCTCTCTCTTTGTCTTGCTCCTACCCGACTTCTTCACAACTGAATCATATATGTTGTTGGTAGCTAGGTTTTTATTTTATTTTATAGTTCATGACAAACTTTGTGTGATCTTATTTTACTCAATCTTGTGATGTTCAGTGAAATTACGATACATAATGCTTCTATTTTAAATGGTGTACCGACATAAATCTGAGTACCATAATAAAGTCAGACTACACATATATTTTATGGAATTTTGAAGATGTTCTTGCTGTTAGACGTTAATTTTTTGTTGTGCAAAGGTCAAATTGAGTATCTAAATGTATAATTACTTCATTAATTAATACTTTAATCTACTTATAATTGATCTACTTTGTCTTCTGTAGGTGATCAGTTGGTCCAAACATGGTTTATGATCTATTTTTCAAAGACGATTGATGTTCATTAGAACATTGATGGGATGGTTTCTAAGTTTGGTTTGCAACTACAGTGGAACTATTGCTAAACAAATTAATATATATTCACATGTTTTGTAGCAAGATGGTTGTTTATCTTTCCATTTCGTTAATATAACCCATTTTTATTTATGCAACTTATCTTCAAACAAATATTATTTTAATTTGATGGTTATTGTAAACAGGGTGTAACCTTAGGAGGAAGTGGAAAAGACACTGTAGGCACAGGTCCTTTAAAACACACACAACAAACTCACGTAATGTATGAAGACAGTTTTTTCTAATTAAATGTGCAGCAATCAGAAGAGTAAAATACCAGAAAAACTCTATTTTATTCATAGCACTAAAGGCTATATATAGCCATTTTACATACCCACGTGACCATGAAAGAAGCCACGTTATACTTGGGTCAAACTAGAAGCTAAATTATTATAAATAATAAACTACTAATTAAAACATAACATATAAATTCATAAATACTCATTAAAACTAAAGTTCCGATCATGCATATAATCCAAAAGTTCGTGATCGAAGATGTGCTGATTGGAGTTTCTGTGATTGTACTTGGGAATCTCAAGATTGGTGATGGCGCAAAGATAGCTTCAGGTTCCATTTTTTGTGCCTTTAAGGCGAAAAGACTCCCCAGATGATTTGATTGCTGCTAAACATTTACCTTCTGTCAACTTGCAGCAGGTGCAACAAACAATTTGAAGCATGATTGCTTCTTAATTAAGGGATGAAGGGTTTGGTTGTGTATATAGAGGACATCTTCAAGGCAGTGGTCGGGTAACTTTTTTTTTTGTAGCTAATCTAGGACCCTCTTGTACATAACAAGAGCTAATTAAAGCAACTATCTTCGAGGTTGAGATTTTTTTATTTTTTTTTTAATTAAAGGTGAATTTTTACACGACTTCCAAATTTACTATTTTTCTCAATTTGCTGATGTCGGGGATTTATGAAATTAGATGCAAATGACTTGAATAAAGAAGGTAGAGAAATCTGCAAGGTACTTGCATCTTCCTGTGTTGTAATGTTAGATTTGCGTAATCTTGTTGTAGCTTGGTAGGAAGTGAGATTTTTACAATTTAAGTGTTGCTTTTAAGAATCAATGGGATGTTTTCCAACCATTTTAGTTAAAAAAAAAAAAAAAAAAAAAAAAAAGTTGCGATATATATATTAAGTGTTGCTTTTAAGAAGCAATGGGATGTTTTCTAACCATTTTAGTTAAAAAAAAAAAAGTTGCAATGTATATAAGACCTCACGAATTTCGCACAAAATAATATTTCCTAATAAAATTTGATGACAAAACTTGATTATAGAAAAAATTGGGATTTTTTTAGAAATTGGGCGCAATGACTAATTCACAATGAAAAGTTCATTTTTTCATTGTACATGTGACAATCAATTTTAAACAAGTTTACACAGAAAAGTAGCATGTGTGCACTCTAATTGTATGGAAAAAAAGTTACAGGGGGAGAAACTAGGCAAAAGTGAAAACTGAAATAGGAAAGCCTTTGGATCATTTATGTTTATCAAGTACAAGTGAAGACCATTCACCATTGTACTTTTTTTGTTTTCTTAAATCATTTATGGATTTGATGATGAGTATGGCCGATTACTACTTTAGGTTCAATATTTCTATCTTTTATTGCTCATTCTTACAAGATAATATCCGCTTAGTAAAGATATTTTCAAAATATAGAGAACATGAACCGGATCTTTGATAAGGGATGATGATTTAGATAGTAGGTGGTTTTCATGTTGGATAAGTAAAAAACTGACGATTAGAGGTGTAAATTGAAGAAAATGATCAAAATAAGAAATTTGGTTGTGCTCATATGAACATTACCTTTAATGAAAGGTGGAGATGAAATCTGAGAAGATTAAATATGAGGACTCTTTCATTTGTTCTAAAGTGAGACTTTAATGAGTAATGATTATGCTTGAAACATGTCTTTAATATGTTAGATAATCGAGCCAGATAGTTAATAACCTTAAGACATTTTGATTTTGTATTGCATTAATGGTTGTCTATGCTCTTAATCTATGTGTTTGCTTATTAGGGCAATTTTACATCACTTTTAAATGGTTGCTTGACAATTTGGTTTCTATCTTTTCTAGGTTCGAAAAAAGCAAAGTGGGTGGTGGTGATTACAAAATCAATTTAATCTTGGTTTCTAACAAGTCAAACAACTCATAGTTAGCGAATCAGACGTTGTCTTCATTTTTTTGTTATAATTAATTATGATTTATGTCATCATTTAGGCATGTAATCAAATAAGGTTATAATTGTCTAAATGCATATTTTCACCCACATTACAACAATTCTTCAAGGAAGAGCATGACTGGGGATAAAAAAAATTATGGAGTTATCAAAACTTTTAGATGGGCACCTCTCGAAGAGTTCAGAAATGACATCCTCCAATCTTGATGAGTTCAGAAATGAAGTATGGTATGTTGACACCGGATGTTCACACCACATGACACGGAATCGACTAAAGTTCAAAGAGTTGGATAAATCAGTGAAATCACAAGTCCACAAAGCAACTTCAGATCGAGGGACAAGGAACAGTAAAGATACTACTAGGTAATCATAAAAAACATGTTAAGGATATTCATTTTGCACCATCATTGCAAATATGTATGAATTTACAATTTTCGTCCTCTTGAAGTTTATCATTTTGCTACAAAGTGTTGAGAGTTGCCATTTAGAAGCTTGCAACAGCCATCCAACACGTGAATGAGGTTCTTCTAATATTTTGGAGGCTGGTTTTAATTGCACATAGTTAATTAATAATGTTAGTGTGTTTTCATGCAGTTATCTAAAATTCTTAAGTACTGTAATTCCAAATGTTTGGCAGTCGTTCCTCAAGGTGGAAATACTTGTCTTGTTCAAAGAAGTGTTCCTATGTTTGATGTGTGTTTGATGAGGTTAACACTACTATCAATATCCCATTTTAGTATTTTTCTTAACAAGAACATTCAAGTTAAACTTATACAGAGATTAAATATGTATATATACTATTGTTTTTACTTTATACTATTCAACTCGTATTTTATTTTCATCTTCATCAAACTTAGCTTCGAAATCGGTGTGTTTACTGGAATCACTTAAAACTAACTTACTAAATGATTCTTTAGGGCCGTGATTATCACGGCCCTAATAAGTTTCCTAGTGTATATATATATATATATATATATATATATATATATATATATATATATATATATATATATATATATATATATATATATATATATATATATATATATATATATATAAAAGAGTGCTCAAAACTTTAGAAATAGTGGTAAGCTGGTCAAGTTTTGTCCACATGCATGTCAGTTTCCCCCCGGTCCCATCATCCACGTAAAAACAATAATCCGAGAAATTTTCAACACACAGTAAACAATGCAGTCAGTGTAATTACTTTTTCACCAAGATGAAATTATTAACATATAGTATATTTTATCTTGTTTGTACATTCCAAAAAAAATAGGCAAATAGATTTTACACATAGGATTAAGATGTGTTCCAATTTTTAGAAACTCGCATTTCTTAATTATCTGATAGATATAAAGTGATCATAAACATTCATCAAACTATTACAACTGAAAATAGATCACAGTTCTCATATTTAAAAATAAGTGATTTAATATTCCAGATCCAATAACTAAATTAATATCCTTGAGGATTTCATCACACAAGGATCCAATTAAAACACAAAATTATACTGTACATGAGATCATATATGACGTGAAGAAAACCTAAGAGCATTCACCTAACACTTGCGCGATTCGAAGTCTGTACATATAAAAATCATCACCATGATTGCCTTCATCAAAATTCTGTGAGTAACTAACAGCATCGTAGTGGAATACCAAAGGCTTAGAAGATCCGTATATGCTCTTCTTGCTTTCTTCAACTACCTTGTTCATCAGCTTCTTCAACTTCCGTCTTTGGTGATGATGATGATTGTCGTTTCTGGTGCTTTTGATTCGGGTGTATTGTTCGTCGACGGGAACGCACGACGGCGACATACAGGCGGAGAAGTAGGACGAACGCCGTGGAGTGGTGGAGCCGATGAAGTTGGTTGTATTTGTATTCGCCATTTTTGGAGAGTCGTGAGCGTTGTGAGTTGTGAATTGTGGATTTGTGATAATGAATGGGATTTTGAAGCGATAATGTGGAGATTTTATGGTTGGTTGATGAAGGGCTATTTGGTAAATTTGTACCGGAACTGAGAGTGTGGAAATTGTGTAGTGGACGCGTATTTACCTTTTTCTGTTATCATGTATGTCGTTGGTGAGTTTATTATCTTCATAGCTGTCGGTTGTAGTGCAACAATTTTACTTTTTTGTTAATCACAAAATTATCTTAAAATGTTGTTTTTGTTTTTGTATTATTTTTGAGAATATATTCTAAGACATATTGACATAGCATTTATTTACTTATAAAATAAATTTATAATCAAAGATTATTACCAAAACTGAATTTAATTTTATCAGTAACTGACTAATTGGTTCGTCATTTTGTAAAATCTTATTTTTGTTTTTATAAAGGTAGTGAAATTTCTATATGGTAGGTCAATTGTTCAAGTGGACGAACCGTTTCCCTATCTTTTGCAAAAGCAGAAAACCATCATGGACAGCTGGAACCCCAATTTATAGATTTATTAGTCTTTTTAGTCAATAGTCATCAATTTAGAAGTAGTTAAATATAAGTATAATTTAGGAATGAGCGTTGTACCAGTATCAGATCAGGTTGAACCGGTACCTACAAACTGTATAGTACCGAAACTGAAAATGAACAAAATTGAGAATGGAATATTGATGTAGGTATATGATACCGGCTCAGTTTGAAAATAAAGTTTTTGTAACATCCCAAAAATTATAAGGTAAAAAATTCATTTTTAATTTAACCAGAAACACCAATTATTCTTTTTCTAATCATTCAAAAGTATTTCAGAACAAAAATAGTTATCAGAGTACAATTTCAAAATCATATAGTTGCAGAAACATGGGTGGATACGCTGCGATCAAGTTGGGCCCTTCCCTTTCGAACCGGAAGTACTTGAACCATAACCATAAAACTGTAAGCACAAAACTTAGTAAGTTCCCTAGAATATTACATACCATACATACCATTGGGTCTAGCCCTCACATTGGACGCAACCCACCATAATAGGCCTAGCCCTCACACAATAAGCCCAAACCGACATACCATGTAAGATTCACAGAGACAGCTAGCATCCTACATAACATACATTGGGCCTAGCCTTTCCTCATCTATGGGCCTAGCCCAACATATAAATGGGCCCAACCCGTCATATAATGGGCCTAGTCCAACATACCGTGCAAAAGTCACAAAGACAACTAGCATAACATATCCTAATGGGTCGGTATTGGTGTCTTCGACCCATGGGTATAGTGAGGAGACTCACCTCAATCCAAGATAACCAAAACAAAAGCGTTCCTGCAACCGAGATCCTCACACTGAACACAACCAAATTACCCTTGGTCAAAAATTAAGACAATTCCCAAAATCTAAGGTCCAAATCCCTATCTTATCCTTCCAATGGGTAAATATCATTTTACCCTTCCCATATCTGACCCAA
The DNA here is from genome assembly GCF_002870075.4 of Lactuca sativa. Lineage (NCBI taxonomy): Eukaryota > Viridiplantae > Streptophyta > Magnoliopsida > Asterales > Asteraceae > Lactuca > Lactuca sativa. The sequence goes on from NC_056626.2 coordinate 339,735,120, forward strand.
CATCTCATGGCCCAACTCTCAAAAGACCCAAGGCCTAAAAGGCCCAAAGTGAGGGTTTCACGAGTACGCACTGCATACAGGACTCATACGCCCTGTGTACTACATGCAGATGCCTAACGTATAATCTGCCACGACATCATATCAAGGAAAACATTCATTACGCTGAGTGCATTCATACGTACGCCCATCGTACTCCCTAGGCAACTGATGGTTAAGACCGAAGCATCCAAACTCAGGTCTAACCTCTAAGGGATATCTTAATTCATAAAGTATCAAAGTTTATGACTTTGCATGGCTTAATAGGGTCCAAACCAAAATCCAAGCTTCATAACTTCATCAAAAGACCACAAACTAATGCATGGAAGGAAAAAAAGGACCAAGATCACATTTTTATTGTTCGAAATAACTCCATAATGGATAAAGTTTCCAACTTTATCCAATAGAATGTTCCAAACGATCAAGATCTAGTTTTTAAGTCTTAAAAGGGACCATAAGTGCATATTTTCCAACTTAATCCATTAAGTCTAAACTTTAGATCTAAATCAATATGATGTTTAGATGGATAAAGTTTCCAACTTTATCGATAATAAGGTCACAAACTTTCAAGATCTAAACTTTATGTACTAAAGTGACTAAAAGCTCATAACACCCAAGACTAGATAGATCTATAAAATGCATCATCAAGATTCAAACTTTATACCTATAGAAGAAAGATCAAAGTGAACAAAGTCTGGATCTACAAGTTCCAATGCAACTAACACCTCTCTAAAGAGCTCCTTCTTCTCCAATATGCACTAAGAACACTCCAAAGCATTCAAGCACACCTTCTTTTTCTCAAAAGTCTCAAAGTAGGATTAGGGTTTAAAGGGAGAGTGTTGGGGAGGTGGGGGCTGAGAATGGAATGGGTTTGGGGAAGTTAAGGAGCTTAAATAGGGCTCAAACGATGAAAATAAGGTTTGGGCACTGATCGCGTATGCCCAACATTCTCCTAGTACGCCCATCGTACTTAGGGATGCCCTGGTACGCCCAACATATTTCATGTACGCCCAGCGTACTAGACGAAGTCCAAAACCTTCCTAACTTCTAACGGTCATTGCTTCTTCGTTCCAACTCCGTTTTCGATGATCTTTATATCCACGGAAAGGTATTGAGGATATCTATAACCCAATCTAGTTACTTTTGACTTAAAACACATCGAACTAAAATCCTTAATTCATAAAAGAAGTCTGAAACATCGCTTTTACCATTTTACCCTTGGGCTCCAAAGTACAAACCGAACTCTTGAATCACATAATCCACATTACACTAATCCAAATGGGTCTAAAACCTCTCTTTCCCTAAATCCCAAATCCTTATGATACTTGATCTTTAGGTCAGGGTCCCGAATTATGAGACGACTTAAAACAAGGTGTTACAGTTTTGTTATACCATTGATTATGTGTCCTAGGCTTAGAGGAACCATACCGATCCATCCTGAACTTGGTGGTTCAACTCTACTACTGTGATAATATTGTAAGGGAGGTCATGTGGAAAAATAGCTCGACGCCAAGAAGATAAAAAAAAAACTTATGAACATGTGATGTGGAGTCCATGTAGGTTATGAACATGGTATTCCAAGCGAAAAACATAGTCAATGGTATATGTTGGGGTGTGAAGTCTTGACAGAAAGCTTTATTGGTAGCAGAAAACTCTGTTGGTGAGAGAAAACTCTATTGGTGAGAGAAAGATCTGCTAGTGAAAGAAATATATGTTTGGTGGAAAAAAAGTTATGATGATGAGAGAAAGCTTTATTTGGCAATATAATGCTAAGTTGGCGAAGGAAATCTTTGTTGGTAATAGAAAGTTATGCTTGTCACAGAGAGTTCTCTTTGGTGGCAGAAAACTCTATTGGTGAGAGAAATTTTTGTTTGGTGAGAGAAATCTGTACTTGGTGAGAGAAAGCTCTATTTGGTGGCAGAAAGTTTTGTTAGGAAGGAGGAAGTTGATACATGGCAATCCGTGATTAGTTGAGATTTTAGGGCATCCCCTGCATGGGCTAATTATGGATGGTTCTGGCCCATCAGATTTAGAGTTTCCCATGTTTGCCAATAAATAGGCACACATCTCCATCTTTATTCTAGGCTAGTTTTGTGAGTATTTTGAAGAGAGAAATCATTATGAGAGCACACCCTTTGAAGCAATTGCTCAGCAAGAGTGATTCTTTTTTTTTTTTTTGAGAGAGCTCAACTAAGGTGTAACATTGAGTTATTGAAATAGTTCCCGAAAGTTTAATAAAATCCTCTCTCTCTCTCTCTCTCTCTCTCCCTCCCTCCCTCCCTCCCTCGTTCACCCACGGACGTAAGTCACTTTGATTGAATCATGTTAAATACTGTAACGTCCAAAATTGCAAAACAATTAAAACTTTTCAAAAGCCACTCATTTTAATAATGTTGTTACAAAAAGGTTTTCAATACATTATTTAACAGAGTATTTCCCAGGTTCAATTCATAAAACACCAACGCGAGGAACGGTACGATCACGCCTTTGCCTTGCCACAGACTCCTGAGAACCTGAAACATAAAACCACAACTGTAAGCCCGAAAGCTTAGTGAGATACCCCCAACATACCAACCACATATACGCCTTTCCAGGCCACGACCTTCCGGTCCCAAAACATATCGCCTTCCGGCCTATAACGCAATGCCTTCCTGCCCATAACATATTGCCTTCCGGCCCATAACATATTGCCTTCCGGCCCATAACATATAAGCATACATATCATAACAGAACATAGAACGACCCTGCATACCGGGTCACATCAGGTCTAGCAATCATACGCATAACACATAATCATATAACAGTTCACAATCAGCAATCTATCAACAGACCACATAACATAACCTTACTCTATTCAAGATACCGGTCTAGCCGGTCACTAGCATAACATCACCCTACGAATCAGTCAACATACTAAATGCACACATACGCCTTTCCAGGCCATGACCTTCCGGTCCACATAGCAATGCCTTCCGGCCCGCAACATGCAATAACTGACAGTTACCCGGATTTCCATCCGATAAAAAGGTTGGCCTTGGTGCCATAAATCCTAGCGATATAGTGAGGATAACTCACCTCGAAACTGTCGACTGAACAGATAGCTCAAGCTGCTCCGATCACTGATACGATCTCCACCTCTGGACGGCCACCAATGCACTGAACTCCAACAATAAACAACAATTACCAAACTACCCCTGGAATCACTGGTCAACCCTTGGTCAAAGACAAGGTCAAAGTCAACCCCTGACTGACCCTACTCGCCGAGTCAACCCTATGACTCGCCGAGTCCCCATACTCAGAACTTCACTCAACCCGCGACCTAACTCGCCGAGTCACCCCAAGACTCGCCGAGTTCAACCACTCTGAGTCCACTCGCCCTTAGCTCACCGATTCCTTAAGATTCCCTTTCTACACGTCGAGTATCCCCTTTTGACTCGACGAGTTCCTCCTGGAAGAATCGCGGGGCCACCCCGACTCAACTCGCCGAGTCTGAAGAACAACTCGACGAGTCCCAGTTAATCTTCAAGCTACTCGCCGAGTCTGTTCATCGGACTCGGCGAGTCCATGCCATGCAACCGCTCCAACTGCCTTCTAAGGTCAGAACTGCTTCGACCATTCATAGGTCTGGCCTTCCTAAACTGATTCATCACGTAAGGTCCTCATTTCGGTGCTCATAATACACCCCATGATTCATAATTTACATTTTGACCTAAGGCATAAGGATTCCAATCCAAAACCTCCATCAATTCCCGAAATGCTCAGGCATGGGACATTCTGGACCTCCAAAGGTCCCAATACAGGGTTCCAATCGTTTGGGGGACTAGGGTAACATTCAATCTAGTCACAAAAGGGTTCCATAAACCCTAAATCCATATACACATCAACATAGCAGAGTATAACTCGAATTCTTACCTGGATGATGTGCTCTCTGTGTCCCCAATCCTCAGAACGTGACTCCCCTTGTTGTTCCCTTCACCAAGCCTTCTCTTCCTTGCACAACAACTCTTCCAAAATCAACAATGGTCTTCAACCTTGCTCCAGATGCACACAATCGAATTAGGGTTTCTCTCAGAAGGCTAAAGTGAACAATGACGGCCAACAAGTCCCTTATATACGTCCCAAACCTAAACGGTTAGGGTTTTCGCTGAACAGCGCAGACTCGCCGAGTCCATATCCGGACTCGTCGAGTCCAGTCGCGAACCCGCGACCAGGTCTGCGATCTTACTCGGCGAGTCTAGGCTCCAATTCGCCGAGTCCCCTCTTAAAACCCCCAAAACATAATTATAACAAAAACCTGGGATTCCGGGCTGTTACAATTCTCCCCCACTAGGACTAGACTTCGCCCTCGAAGTCTCACTCTGAAATTAGTTCCGGATGCTGCTCCCACATCTCACGTTCCAGCTCACAGGTCATTTCCGATCCCCTCTGGTGCTGCCACTGAACTAACACCAGAGGTATCTCCTTATACCTCAGAACCTCGATCTCCCGATTTCTGATGACCACTGATCTTTTGGCATAATTCAGGCTCGCATCCACCTGAATGTCTTCTAACGGGACCACTGCCGACTCATCGGCTATATACTTTCTCAATTGCGACACATGAAAAATGTCGTGGATTTGTCTCAAATCCGTGGGCAACTCCAAACGGTAGGCCACCCGGCCTACCCCCGCAATCACATGAAAAGGCCCAATATACCGGGGCCCCAACTTGCCCCTCTTCCTGAATCGAATCACTCCTCTCCAAGAAGAGGCCTTCAGGAGTATGAAGTCGCCGACCTGAAACTCAAGCTCGGACCGGCGTATGTCTGCATAACTTTTCTTGTCGGCTCTGGGCGGTCAGTAACCTCTGTCTCATCTGCTGAATCTGCTTTGTCGACTGAAGCACGATCTCTGTACTACCCATCACTTTCTGTAACCGAGAATTACCCAAGATGCAACTCTGCTCTAAATCTCAACAATCACTCGACCCACAAGGGTTAGGAAACCAGAAACCACCGGATTCCCGATCCAAAGCCCACTTTGTCCATACCGGACCGACTGAGAGACCCATTCTCACTCTCAGAGCAACTCTCACGAGTTCTCCTCTTGCAATCACATACCCATGCTGAACTAGCCCCAACACCCGCAGGTTGGAAGACCCGATACACTGATGATATCCTCGAACATCTCCCAGGATGAACTAATATCCACCCTATACCCTGATCAGACTCACACTGAGAATTCAATATTCTCTCTCCCCCTGCATCCCAAACCGGATGGGTTCCTACTTCACTGCCGTGCACACGATGCTCAAAACCATACTCGAATACTCTAACCACGACTCTGCTCTGCAGCTTTCACTTTCGTGAACTTGCACTCCCCTTTGGAGTTGCACACCTTTCTCTTTTCCTTTTCCAAGGAACCCTCTTGGCCATAATGCTACTCCAACCAGTGCCACGGTGCTCGCCCCAAACGACACCACCCTTTTTACGTAACCGCTATCCACATACTCTGGCTCTCATTGCAGGGGCTCTCAAGCCCATGCACTCTCTCCACTCCACAGACTCACTACCTCAACTAAACAAAATCACTAACTCGGGGCCAGACCTTCCAATGTAATCACACCGCAACATACAAAATCCGAAATCTCAACCGGATCTAATAATACCATCAGAGTCCCCAGCATGACTGGACCGACTCTCATAACTCACACTAGCCACTCGAGGCTATATCTCTGTGGGTCCGTACACCCAAACTCTGTGAACCCTCAGGTTCTAACTCTGGGAACCTTCCGGTTCCAACTCTAGAAACATGCACAACATAAATCCCGGTTACTTACTCAAACTTAATCCCGGCCTGCTCCCAGGCCTCCACAATCAAATGCCCTAGGTCTGTATCCTCCCCCGCATACCCGACACTCGCTCTTGTCAGCCTATACTCTGAGCTGACAGAACACTGCTGAATCCCAACAGCTAAGCACACTCACATACTCATCGATCTCCCGGAGAATTCTCCAATTCTCCTCCACTAAAAGCACTGACTAACAGCCACCGATCGCCATTAACGACCTTTCAGAACAATCCTGCACAAAGAGAACATTTACACACCGGCTGCTTCCCACAAGCATAAGCAACCCTCAGCAAAACACATCTCTTCCCTGATCAATCCGCTCAAAAGAATCCAGTCTTTCAATTATCCACTCCACGACTGCAGATGCTACCCGACATTCAACCCAGTGCCGCATCTCCACTATCAACCCTCACGAACGATAACCAACGGAATTCCCAAACAATAACCCATAACCAAACCCACGACCTGCAAAAGGATGAATACCACATCGAAAACCGCACAAGGCTACCGGCACCAAAACACCAAACTATAACCATACCAAACCATCAGGGAACAACGAATGCCAAAGCGAAAACCTGAAACACCAATCCATAACCATGCCAAACCCGCGAAACAACGAATACCGCATCGAAATCCACACAAGATACCAGCACAAGCAATACGCCACAATCAATGCAAGACAATCAAGACGTCAAGAAAGCATCATACCCGCAGCTGCCTCCGGCACCGCTCCGTCTCCCTCTGCCGCGAGCCGATAAGCACGACCCTAAGCCCTTGGGGCTCCGCTCCATCCTGTCCTCCTCCTGAACTCCTCAAGGTGGCCGGTGCTAGAGCCTGCACCGGTCCTGCAGAAAGCTGTGGACAGTTGACCCTCAAATGTCCAACCTGCCGACAATGATAACAAATCCTCAAATCCCGAATCGGCACTGACTGCCGACAATCCCGCGCATAGTGCTCCTCCTTTCCGCACTTGCGGTATGCACCACCAGACCAGCAAACTCCGGTGTAACCCCTCCCACACTTCTCACAAGTGTGGCCGCTCCGATCCCCCATTCTAACATCAACGGTACTGGACCGTTTCGGCACTGGCTGCGACTGCATCGGAGCCCGCCTCAGCTCACGCAACTGCAACTCAACCTCTAACTCACGCCGCATGGCGGCCTCCTGCAACACCAACAAGGTCTCGCTCCTCTGTGCAGACACGAACTGTCTGATATCCCCCTTGAGCATACTCAGATATCGGGACATCTGAGCCTGCTCCGAAGCGAACTCAGGGCAAAACATCGCCCTCTCAATAAACATCCTGGTGATCTCAGTCACCGACTCCGAATCCTGCTTCAGTTCAAGGAACTCCCGATCCAATCTCTTCCTCTCATCTCGCGGAACATAGCGAGTACTGAACATCTCTCGGAACTGATCCCCTGAAACCGCAGCCCTCTGCGCGTCGGAAAATGACCTCGCAGTCAATCTCCACCAATCCTTCGCTCGGAGCCTCAATAGGTTCAGAGCACCCCTCACTCTCTGATCAGTAGGGCATAAACTCGTGGAGAAACACCCCTCCACATCTAATAACCATCTCATAGCAACAATTGGGTCCTGAACTCCATCGAACGTGGGAGGCTTCGTATAATAGAAGTCCCGATACTGAAAACTCCGACTAGCTCCTTCCCTTACCGCTGCTACAGCCGATGTAGCCACCGCGGCAGCCGTCTCTGCGAGAGCCGCATATCGCTCATCAAAATACCCCATCATGGCGGTCTTGATCGACCCTAAACAATTCCGGCAACTCAACCCGAAACAATGCAGCAACCCCATTACGCAGGATCTTGCGAATCCTCGCATTCAACTCACTCGTGCTCGTCTGGTTGATAACCTCCGACAGCACCGATCCACCCGGGACTCACTCTCCAGCTCCCGATCCTGATCCGGATCCACTATCATCATGCCTCGAAATCTACATACCGAAGACACCATACCAATCTCAGACACTTCCCACCATCCTGGGATCCAACTCTCGCAACCCTACCCTAGAGATCATGGTTTCCTTGATACGCGTATGGGTCCTGTGCTTTCAGTAGTACGGGCCCATACTACCTTCCGCACCTACCCATATTTGTATGAAGTACTACCACAATACCCTAGAGGACATGCATAACAACTATCAACCCTCACCACTAGAGGAACACTGAGAATATCCCATAAGGGACCCTAGGCTACATGCATCACAAATCAGGCAACATTATCATGAATTCCTGAAGATCCCCAGCCTAACTCTAGCATGTTGTTCTATCAAGCTCAAATAAAAAAAATATCATGTATGGTATCTTGGGGTTACTTACTGGCTCCGGCTGATCGTACCTCCGCGTCCTCCCTTTACTTAATTTGTAAACCATTTTAAACTTTCTCTTTTTAAAATCCTCCCCGATTTGAGACTGGAGTCACACGAATGTTCCCCCAATTCGCTCAAACCAAGGCTCTGATACCAACTTGTAACGTCCAAAATTTCAAAACAATTAAAACTTTTCAAAAGCCACTCATTTTAATAATGTTGTTACAAAAAGGTTTTCAATACATTATTTAACAGAGTATTTCCCAGGTTCAATTCATAAAACACCAACGCGAGGAACGGTACGATCATGCCTTTGCCTTGCCACAGACTCCTGAGAACCTGAAACATAAAACCACAACTGTAAGCCCGAAAGCTTAGTGAGATACCCCCAACATACCAACCACATATACGCCTTTCCAGGCCACGACCTTCCGGTCCCAAAACATATCGCCTTCCGGCCCATAACGCAATGCCTTCCTGCCCATAACATATTGCCTTCCGGCCCATAACATATTGCCTTCCGGCCCATAACATATAAGCATACATATCATAACAGAACATAGAACGACCCTGCATACCGGGTCACATCAGGTCTAGCAATCATACGCATAACACATAATCATATAACAGTTCACAATCAGCAATCTATCAACAGACCACATAACATAACCTTACTCTATTCAAGATACCGGTCTAGCCGGTCACTAGCATAACATCACCCTACGAATCAGTCAACATACTAAATGCACACATACGCCTTTCCAGGCCATGACCTTCCGGTCCACATAGCAATGCCTTCCGGCCCGCAACATGCAATAACTGACAGTTACCCGGATTTCCATCCGATAAAAAGGTTGGCCTTGGTGCCATAAATCCTAGCGATATAGTGAGGATAACTCACCTCGAAACTGTCGACTGAACAGATAGCTCAAGCTGCTCCGATCACTGATACGATCTCCACCTCTGGACGGCCACCAATGCACTGAACTCCAACAATAAACAACAATTACCAAACTACCCCTGGAATCACTGGTTAACCCTTGGTCAAAGACAAGGTCAAAGTCAACCCCTGACTGACCCTACTCGCCGAGTCAACCCTATGACTCGCCGAGTCCCCATACTCAGAACTTCACTCAACCCGCGACCTAACTCGCCGAGTCACCCCAAGACTCGCCGAGTTCAACCACTCTGAGTCCACTCGCCCTTAGCTCACCGATTCCTTAAGATTCCCTTTCTACACGTCGAGTATCCCCTTTTGACTCGACGAGTTCCTCCTGGAAGAATCGCGGGGCCACCCCGACTCAACTCGCCGAGTCTGAAGAACAACTCGACGAGTCCCAGTTAATCTTCAAGCTACTCGCCGAGTCTGTTCATCGGACTCGGCGAGTCCATGCCATGCAATCGCTCCAACTGCCTTCTAAGGTCAGAACTGCTTCGACCATTCATAGGTCTGGCCTTCCTAAACTGATTCATCACGTAAGGTCCTCATTTCGGTGCTCATAATACACCCCATGATTCATAATTTACATTTTGACCTAAGGCATAAGGATTCCAATCCAAAACCTCCATCAATTCCCGAAATGCTCAGGCATGGGACATTCTGGACCTCCAAAGGTCCCAATACAGGGTTCCAATCGTTTGGGGGACTAGGGTAACATTCAATCTAGTCACAAAAGGGTTCCATAAACCCTAAATCCATATACACATCAACATAGCAGAGTATAACTCGAATTCTTACCTGGATGATGTGCTCTCTGTGTCCCCAATCCTCAGAACGTGACTCCCCTTGTTGTTCCCTTCACCAAGCCTTCTCTTCCTTGCACAACAACTCTTCCAAAATCAACAATGGTCTTCAACCTTGCTCCAGATGCACACAATCGAATTAGGGTTTCTCTCAGAAGGCTAAAGTGAACAATGACGGCCAACAAGTCCCTTATATACGTCCCAAACCTAAACGGTTAGGGTTTTCGCTGAACAGCGCAGACTCGCCGAGTCCATATCCGGACTCGTCGAGTCCAGTCGCGAACCCGCGACCAGGTCTGCGATCTTAATTACTCGGCGAGTCTAGGCTCCAATTCGCCGAGTCCCCTCTTAAAACCCCCAAAACATAATTATAACAAAAACCTGGGATTCCGGGCTGTTACAAATACCATGTTCATATTTGATTTCATTTTTTAGAAGTTTATTATGCAAGTTTCACTGAAGTTCGTTTATCATTTGTATGAAGTGCTTAACTTGCTTTGTTAAATTTCCTAACAAACTGGTATCAGGGGTATAGATAAATATGAGAGAGTTAAGATTGGAAATATCAATGGCCACGATTTTGGGTCCTGTAAAATGCAAATTAAATATTATATTTTCCATAAGAAGTTACATGAACCATTGTCCAAAACGAAATCTAAAGCAATGAAGCAGGAGGATTGGAATCTGTTAGATCAGTAGGCACTTGGTGTGGTGAGGTTATCCTTGGAAAAAATGTAGCATATAATATTTTCAATGTAAAAATGACTCATTAGTTTATCAATACACCATCTAACACATAAGAAAAACCTTTAATAGCAAAAAAAGTTTCACTTGATTCGACAGTTGGTAAATCTAAAGATGAAGGAATGTGGCTTTGTGACTAATCATGTAAATGAATTCAATTCAACCATCTCAAGTTTGATTTTGGTTGATATTGTATTTTAGGATTAAGTCTTGGCACTATTACTATTATCATCTTTACCCGCCGGTTAGTCCGACATAGTGACAATTGTCAATAGCTCAGTTAGAGGTGTTAAGTTGGCATTTCAAAAGAATTTGTGACTTAATTCTTAGTGAGGATGTATGAAAATGAAGTGATGTAGAATCTTCCAATAATCTCCTAAGTATTAAAGACAAAGGAATGAAGTCCAATGGAGAGGTAAGGGTAGAGAAAGATCAAAGTTGAAGAAGATAGATGTATCTAAAAACAAGAAGGACATCACCGGTTGGAACTGCAAATACAAAGGTCATTAGAAGAATCACTCTATAACAAAAGGAAACTTAGTGGTTCCTAGAGGTCGATAGCCGGGTACATTTTATATGGTGGAAGTTTCTGATTCTAAAGCACATGTTGTTGAAGAAGTTGGGGATTCATTCTATGGCACCAAAGACTTAGGCATGTGGGTAAGAAAGGAATGAATATGCTAGCTCCAAAGGAAGAATTTTGGATCTAAAGAATGTGACAGTGGATTTCTATAAGCCATGCGTTCTTAGTAAAAAGAAAAAGCTTGGTTTTGCAAAGATATGTCATCCGCCCATTATAGGGAAATTAGAGTTATTTCATTCAGATGTATTAGTCCCACTTCAGATGCTTTAGTGGGAGGAGCTTGATATTATGTTACCTTCATCGATAACTACATAGGGAAAGTTTGGGTTTATTTATTAAAGAATAAGTCTAAAGTTTTTAGGGCCTTCATGAAATGGAAAGTTATTGTGTATAATGAAACGAACTTGAAAATCAAGTGTTTCATATCTGAAAATAGGGGCATATATACTAATAAAGAATTTGTTGATTACGATGTTGAACATGGAATCAGAATGCAAAAGACCATTCCAAAAACACTTTAGCATAATAGAGTAGCTGAGAGGATGAACTGAATATTAAATGAAAGGGCGAAGAGCATGAGACTGCGTGCAAGTTTACCCAAGATATTTTGGGTAGATTCGGTCAGCACATCATCATATTTAATCAATAGAGAACCATCATTTCCCATAGGGTTCAAGATTTCAGAAGAAAAGGCCGCATGAGATTTCACTCAAACATTTGAAGGTTTTTGGTTGTGTATCATATGTAAAAGTTAAAGACTATGAAAGAGGCAAGCTAGAGGCGAAGGCAAGAAAGTATGCCTTTATAGGTTATGGGTTGGACGATATGGGGTACTGCTTCTGGGATAATAAGAATAAAAGGGTAATCAAAAGTTGGAATGTTGTGTTCAATGAGAATGATTTATACAAGGATGAACTTGCAATGAGAATGATTTATACAAGGATGAACTTGCAAAGAGCTCCAACAGTAATAAATAACCAAAACATGAAGATCAACTTAATTTAGAAGATATTCCAGATGATGACATTATAAAACCTGCTAGTACTCCATAGATACGTAAAAGTTCAAGAAGTAGTGGGAGCTCTGATAACAATGGAGGCATGAGTTATATTAATTCAAAGGATGAGGATGTAGATAATGCAGAGATTGAAACTCATACTGTCTGTAGATCCACTAGAGTGTGAAGGCCTCTAGTCAGGTATTCTCATTTAGCAAATTTCTTGTTGCTGACAAAGAATGGTGAACATGTGTCTTTTGCAAAATCCTTAAGGATGAAATAATCCATACATTGGAAGAAGACTATGGAAGATGAGTTGATCTCCCTTGATAAGAATTATACTTGGTACTTGTTCAAGCTCCCAACAGGGAAGAAAGCATTGTACAAAAAGTAGGTGCTTCGGGTTAAGGATGAGATTGAAGATACCAAAAGATACATATAGGGAAAGGTTGGTGGTCAAGGGGTTCCAACAAAAAGAGGGGTTGATTATAATAAGATATGCTTTATAGTTGTGAAGATGGCTATAATCACAATGGTTTTGGGTATTGTAGCCTCTAAAGATCTCCACCTAGAGCAGCTAGATGTGAAAACAGCTTTTCTGCATGGAAATATTATATAAAAAATCTATATGGCACAACTAGAAGGTTTTCCCATAATTGGTAAAGAAAATATGGTATGCAAATTAAGGAAAAGTTTGTATGGTTTGAAGCAGGCTCCAAGGTAGTGGTACTTGAAGTTTGATAACTTCATGCAGGGGAATGGATACAACAGATGTGAGATGGATCACTTCTATTATCCGAGGAGTACGCCCAGCGTAATTCCGAGATCAGGCGCCTATAAAAGGCATGCGAAGGGTCCGAGCTTTTCACACATTTTCACACCAAATCTCTTTCTCTCTTTAGTTTCTTTCTCTCTCTAAGACCCCAAACCACCCCTAAGCCCTAGATAAAACCCCTAGCTCCCGAGGGAAGCCCCGAGGCTCCCGGAGTCCCGAGAAAAAGAGTCTTTCGGTTTCGAAACGCTGCTCCAAATAAAGTTCCGGTTTTCGTTAAAATCCGTTGTAAGTGAGCTACGCTTACGCAATTTTTAATATAGCTTTCAAATAATTATAGGAATGTTATTAGGTCCTTAAAATAATTATTTGGGCTATTATTATGAGTTATATTGAGTGTTATTAACGCTTATATAATAATAATAATAATAGTCAGACTAATTATTTTGTCGCGGTTATCGTTAGACTAAAACCTAGTGGTATCGGTACTAGGTTTTATCGAAGGAAATTGTTTTGAGAGTATCGGAGCGCTGTCCGAGTACTGAGTCACCACCTTTCAAGTGAGTGCATAGTTACTTTCAGCTTACACATAGATATGAAGTATTTTATATAAATTACGTGCTGTGTGTGCATATTATCTGTATACTTGCTATCTATGCTGGATGAACAATTTTATACATGTTATAAATGATTTAAACTGTATATGTATTTTATATCTACAAAATGTGTTGGGTAAAACATGGGTAGATGTAATAGTTGTTGTGTGACAAAATAAAATAATGAGAGGCCTCGTTATAGATGTTATTGATGATCCAGTCATCTAGCGGAGTATAGATGACGACCACGGACTATTCTAGACAGTCCAGTGGAACGCTAGCAGGCTCGCAACCTGTAGGTGTTTATTTGAACTGTGTGCTCACCAGGTGTACTCCATCCCCCACATTGTTGCCTTAAGGACATTTATTGCTGAGGAATCCCCTTAGCAGTAGTGTCCATCCCGATGATAGTCCTTAGACTAGGTCCCTTGTGTTAGATGTCTTAAGGACGTAAAGTGAGGATAACGGGAACGGTTAATCGGGTTTGTTTGGTTTGATAAAGTTAATAAACTTATTTATTGTGGGTTGAAAACCCTATGTGCTCACCAGGCTCCCAAGCCTGACCCACTCAGTTTCTTGTATTACAGGTAGTGGCGCATGAGCATAGATGTGATGTCTTGGGATGAGAGATTAATGGATTTTAGGCCTGTAAATACGGAATAATGTAGTAAGGCCTATATTGTATTGTTTATGCTTATGATTTGTATCGAACATGACATCCCGAGTCTTTTTAATGAAATACAATTCTACGAAAATGCTTTTAATAAATCTTTATCATATATTGTTTTGGGACAAATTCCGCAACACTTTTATTTAAAATATTACTCTGATTTAAACAAAGCATAAACAAAATCGGTATTTTCTAGCCGTGAAAATGGGGATGTCACACATTTGGGCTTCAGGTTTTGGGTTGTTTTTAGACTAGATGGGCTTGGGCTTTGCTGGACTCTCTGAATAATTGGATTTGAGCCAAGTTTTGATAATGGATCTTGGATTGAGGTCCAATTAAGGAGTTGGGCCCAATTTGGTACATTGGGCCAATAATGGGCTTTGCATAAGGACTTGGTATTGGGTTTTGGCCCAATAAAGAGAATGGACTTAATAAGTTGTGTGGACCCTTAGTCAAGATTGTTATGTTGTGTAATCACTTGGTTTTACTATATGGATAGTTCAGGATCATTGGTGAGGCAGCAATTCAGGAGTTCGACTGTTCAGTTCGGATCTAACATTGCGAGGTGAGTTGTCCTCACTGTACTCAAGGGTTTAAGGCACCAAGGAAGACCCTTTGATTTGTTATTTGGGATTGTTATTGTTATGATTTGTTAAATCGGTATCCTGGTGGATAGGACGGTAATATGCTGGTATGATATGTTAGCTCGATATCCTAGTAGATAGGATGGTTATACGTTAGTATGATTTGTTAGATCAGTATCCTGGTAGGCAGGATGGTTATATGCTGGTATGATATGTTAGCTCGGTATCCTGGTAGATAGGATGGTTATATGTTGGTATGATCTGTTAGATCGGTATCCTGGTAGATAGGATGGTCATATGCTAGTATGATCTGTTAGATTGTTATCCTGGTAGATATGATGGTTATATGTTAGTATGATCTGTTAGATCGGTATCCTGGTAGATCGAATGTGGCTATGCTTTGTGACCTATAGTTTGATCTGACTGTCTGTATGCTAGTAAGAGATTACATGTTATATGTGCACATGACTGATTGGTAGTTGAGGGTATTCCATCCCAAGGATGATAGAACCCTAGTATGTTGTCTTTATAGACTATTATATGATTATATGATATATATGTGCACATGTTTGATTGGTTATGTTGGCATTCCAACCCGATGGTTGAGGGCATGGGGTATTCCAACCCGATGGTTGATTGGACCCATAATATGTTGGCATTCCAACCCGTTGGTTGAGGGTCGGGGGTATTCCATCCCGACGGATGATTGGACCCATAGTATCTATTATATATGTATTGTGTGTGGGCATTCCAACCTGATGGTTGTGGGCCGATAGTATTCCATCCTGAGGATGATTGGACTCGTAGTATATGGGCATTCCAACTTGATGGTTGAGGGCATGGGGTATTCCATCCTGATGGATGATTGGACCCATAGTATGATGTTTGTTATTGTATGCGTATCGTTGTGTGTATGGGTATTTTGGGGGTAACTCACTAAGCTTTCGGGCTTACAGTTTCAGTTTATTGTTTCAGGTTCAGCGGATGGCCGTGGGAAGGCGAAGGCGTGACCGTACACTTCCTCGAATTATGAATATGATTTCTGGGAACTATGATGTTTAAACTATTTTGAAAAATAAATTGTAATAACTGAGTGGTTTTAAATGATTTAAAAGTTTTAAATTGGCTTGAATTTTATGGGTGTTACAGTTACGCTATTTGAAAGGAAAAAAATGAGCTTGCCTTATGTTACAGAAGAAAAGGGGTTGTATTAGAAGGGTTCGTTGATGCAGATTTGGGTGGGTGTACGGATTCCGGTAACAGCACAACAGGTTATGTGTTCACATTTTGAGGTACAACAATCAGCTAGATGTCTAGGTTACAAAAGTGTGTTTCTCTCTGAAGTATAAAAATAGAATATATGGCTCTTACAGAAGCAGTTAAAGAGCTTATATGGTTGAATAAATTCTTATTAGAACTTGGAATACATCAGGAGGATTATGTATTACATTATGACCACCAAAGTGCAGTTCACCTGGTGAAGAATCTAGTGTTTCTTAGTAGAATGAAACACATTCAGATAAGATACCATTTCATTCGAGAGTTAATCAATGATGAAACTTTGACTTTGAAGAAAATCTTTGGAACAAAGAATCCAACATATGTTCACCAAGGTGGTTACCATTGAGAAATTAAAGCATCACATAGCTTCAAATGGCATTCCAAAAGTTTAAAGAGAAAGGTTAGCAAGATAGAGAGAGAGGGAGGGAGGGAGAGAGAGAGAGAGAAAAAAAAGGAAGAGAAAGAGAAAAATTAAGGAATGATGAAGAACTGAATGACAAATGAAGACTAAGTTATTCAAACCTTCAAGTGAGAGATTATGGGGGTGTGACGTCTCGATAGAAAGCTCTGTTGGTAGCAAAAAGCTCTGTTGGTGAAAGAAAGTTCTGCTGATAAGAGAAAGCATTGTTGGTGGCAGAGAGCTCTACTAGTGAGAGAAAGCTCCATTCGGTGGCAAAAGTCTTTGTTGGTGAGTGAAAACTCTATTTGGTGGTAGAAAGCTTTGCTGGTGCGAGAAAGCTTTCTTTGGTGAGAGAAAGATCTGTTTAGTAGTAGAAAGTTTTGTTGGTGATAAAAAAAACTCTATTAGTGACAAACAACTTTGTTTGGTGGTAGAAAGCTCTGCTGGTGATAGAAATCTCTATTTAGTGGCATAAAGTTCTGCTAACGAGGGAAAGCTTTGTCAAGAAAGAAGAAGTTATTGCACGACTATTTGTGATTGGCTGAGATTTAGGGCATCCCCTTCATGGGCTAATTATGGATTGGTCTGACCCATCATATTAAGGGTTTCTCATGTTTGCCAATAAATAGGCACACATCTCCATTGTTATTCTAGGCTAATTTCGTGAGTATTTTGAAGAGAACAATCATTATGAGAGCATACTTATTATTGGAGCAGTTTGTAAGCAAGAATGATTCTTTTATTTTGAGAGCACAAGTAAGATGCAACATTGAGTTTTTGCAATAGTTCTTGAAATTTTAATAAAATCTTCTCTCTCTCTCTCTCTCTCTCTCTCTCTCTCTCTCTCTCTCTCTCTCTCTCTCTCTCTCTCTCTCTCTCTCTCTCGTCAGTAGACGCATGTCACTTTGACCGGACCACGTTGAATACTGTGTTTAGTTTTGATTTCATTTTTCAAAAGTTTTATTTCGCAAGTTTCATCGAAGTTCATTTATCATTTGTCTAAAATACTTAACTTACTTTGTTGAATTTTCCAATAGTATAATAAACCAAAAAAAATGCTAGTCAATTAAATACGATTAAAACTTTATTGACCTAAAAAATTTATTCGTTACATAACATTTTTCTTGCATACTAAATAGCAACTAAATATCTTTATTTTTTAAAAATATGTATGCTAAAAAAGCCACTACCATTACTTTTCGGATAAAGAGGATACGACTATTCAAAAGTCATTCACAATGTTACAAATCTTATCCTTATTTCAGTGTATGTCAACATTGACAAAAGAACGTGGAAACACACCAAAAGCCAAAAGGCAAAAATGTTGAAGGGGATGTCGGCCCCTTGGGCTTTACGGATATTCGAGCTTTCGAGCGGCATATTATAATCTTTTCTAATACACGCAAAATACAAAAGGTATACTTGCTAATTGAGAAATTAAATATATTTTTTTCTTTATAAATCCTTTTATCCAAATTAGGGATGATAAAAGAAACCGAACCCGATGGTGAAAACCGAAAAGTGACATATTAGAGTCGGGTTTGGGGTCGGTTAATCAGGTCCGGGATCGGGTTTGGTATGCTTTTAGAAAATTTTCACGGGTTTGGTTACGGGGATGGTAAACAAAATACCCGTCCCGATTACCCCCTACCCGAAACCGAAACCCATTACCTGAAACCGTTCGAATGATTATATATATATATATATATATATATATATATATATATATATATATATATATATATATATGGGAAAAGTGAATATACCCTTGAGGGTACCTAAGGTTGTGTACCCTGATTATTAAAACTACGTAGTTTTGACTTTTGATGTTTTACTCCTTTTATTTTTGTTTGACTTTACCCACCATCGTCCCCTTTTCCTCCTCCCTTATCTCTCTTCATCAGAACCGTGTATTACACCTCCTCCATTCATTCGCTACACCTACAAAAGAACAGTCACCGTCGATTCATTCATCACACACTGATGCATCAAGAACAAAATTTTCTTCCCTTCCTTTACCCACCGATGTTCGCATCCGCCACGACCACGAATGAAACTGGAATCTAAGCTCCCTTAGCTAATATTTAGACCTGCTTTCGCTTCAATTTTGGTTTACCGCCGCAGCCACCGACGAAGCACAGAGAAACCCTAATTCGCACAACTCCACCACCAGCAACTCGGCTGAATCCACCGGTTTTGATCAAACCTGCAAGACATGTGCCTATATGTAGCCATCAACCAGCGATTTCTGCTACAGAAATGTTGCTGATAAATCAAGAAAATCTTGAAACAAACGAGAAAACCCCAAAACCAAAATTAAAACCTCTTCATTGGGATAAATTGAGAGCAAGCTCTGATCATTAAATGGTGTGGGATCACCTCAAATCCAGCTCCTTTAAGTAAGAAACCTGTCGATATTCTCCTCCTTATATGTTTTTGTTTTTTCTTCTCATGTTATGATTTGGGGCCAGATTCTTTCCTCAACAATCAACCATGAAAACCAAGTTCTTGATCCAAAGAAGTCTCAGAACATCGCAATCTCATTGAGGGCACTTAGCGTGACAACTGAGGAAGTTTGTGATGCACTTTTAGAAGGTGAGCTTCTTCATTTCTATTTACACCACACCATAATTTATAAACGACACTGTATCAATCACATTATGCACCGATTATACAGGCAATGCAGATACACTGGGCACCGTGCTCCTTCAAAGTTTAATGAAGATGGCTCCAACAAAAGATGAAGAACGTAAACTTCAAGAACATCAAGACGATTCACCTCTCAAAATTGGTCCAGCTGAGAAATTTGTCAAGGCTGTTCTTGATGTGCCTTTTGCATTTAGAAGAGTTGGTGCAATGCTCTTTGTTTCCAATTTTGATTCAGAAGTGGAATACCTCAAACAGTTGTTTCAAACTCTAGAGGTAAATTTTAAACACCATAGCTCTATTTAACATCAATTGTAAATGACAATATTCATTGATTTCGTGTTTTAATAACTCCCAAATGTTTCAATCTAAATCAGGTTGCTTGTGAAGAACTTAAAAACAACATGATGTTCCTAAAACTGCTAGAAGTTGTGCTCAAAAGTGCTAACCATGATGGCAATCAATGCCAGAAACTTGGTCTTCAAATTGTTTCTAGTTTGAGTTCGGGTCTTTCAAATGTCAAGAAAGCTGCTGGAATGGATAGCACAAGAGGAGGTCATCAAGATTCATGCCCAAGAAGAGGTGTCACTTTCTGTAGTCAAAGAAATCACTAAGTATTTCCATGGAAACTCAGTGAAATTTGAAGCTCAGCCTTTTAGAATATTTATGGTGGTGAGGGATTTCTTGACTGTTCTTGATAGGGTCTGCAAGGAAGGTGGTTCCATAAACATGGAATCCACTCAGAAACTGCCAGTATTGGTAAACCGAGGTCTAGTTTTTGATGGATTTCATGGAAAGCGACAGTACTTTACTCTAATTACCAATATACGTAATGTACATTGTTTTTATTGGTTAAAAGAGTAATTACATTGCTATTTCTTGCAATTTGTCTTTTCTAGTTTTTTAATGAAAAAATTCTGTTTTTTTTTCTATCTCAGGTTGAACAAATTTCTTTTACTTTTTTTTTTTTTTAATTTTTAATTTTTATCTGTTTTTGCTATCCAACATTAGGGGTAGTTTTGGAAATGTTTGTTTATTTATCTTTACTATGAACATGGATCACCATTTTATTCTACAAATATCATAACATAACATTTGGTTTTGTGATAAACTTAAAGCCAGAAGATATCAGCTGGATTAACCCTCGATTGCTTCCCATTTGCTTGTGTATCATTTGTTTGTTTGTTTACCCGGAGGTATATTGGGCATAACATAACAATTAGACCAAATGCAAAGAAGTTGAGTGTTTTATTCTTGCAAAGATAGAAGATATCATGGGGGGGTTTCTCAAGTAAAGTGAAATCAACAATTTTCAAAGAGAAAACCTTGAAGAGAAAAAAAGATGATGATTTTTTTAGAATAATGGTTAGCAATTTTTTAGAATAATTGTTTGTCATTTCAAGTCACTTTACTCATTGTGTATTTATATATGCGATTTTTTATGAACCAAACATCCATGAATGGTATTTGATTATTGATCATAATAGATGATATTTCGCATGCTCAACAAGTGTTATGGATGGAAATAACAGATTTACGGATGTTTTGACAAAAAGTATATAAAACATGTATTTTGTGGATTGAGCTGAAATACCAACAAAGTTACATTTTTAACCCAAAATGACAACAAACTTTCGTTTTTAACCCGTAATTGCAGCAAATTTACATTTGTAGCCCAAAATGGCAGCATACTTCCGTTTTTAACCCGTTGTTGCAGCAAATTTACATTTTTAGCCCAAAAGGACAACATACTTTCGTTTTTAACCTGTAATTGCAGCAAATTTACATATTTAGCCCAAAACGACAACATACTTTACTTTTTTCACAAAATACCCTAATACTTTTGTTTTTTCACAAAATACCCTCGTACTATGTTTTTTTTTCACAAAATTCCCTAAAATTTTCGTTTTTTCACAAAATACTCTCATACTTTTGGTTTTTTCACAAAATACCCTAATACTTTTGTTTTTTCACAAAATACCCTCGTACTATTTTTTTTCACAAAATACCCTAAATTTTTTGTTTTTTCACAAAATACTCTGATACTTTCATTTTTTTCACAAAATACCCTCATCCTTTCGTTTTTTCACCAAATAACATCATACTTTCATTTTTTTTCAAAAAATACCCTCATATTTTCGTTTTTTTCACCAAATACCATCATACTTTCATTTTTTCACAAAATACCCTCATACTTTCGTTATAAACAAATTGTGGCAGCCAAATTTCAGTTATAAACACACAAATCATAAACAATCAAGAAATTTCATTCAAAAACATTAAAATTGTTAAGAAACATCAATAACTTCTATAATATTCACATATCAATTGTGCGTAAAACATGGAAAAGGTGTAGTTAACCAAAAAAAGAATGTCATTAAGCATCTACTTTTTCTTTTGCTTATAGTAACAACATGTCTCATCATTATGTATCTTGCAAGGATTCATCCGCCTGATCCATGAAAAAAATAAATAATTGTTAATATAATTGTTAGAGTTGTAAATCATGAATATTAAATTAATATAATAAGAACCTTTCTTTTTAAACAACTAGTAGCGTAATGGCCCAATCTTTGACAGTAAGAGCATGTTCGTTTTTTGGGGGCTTCTAAAGAAGACTTGATTCTACTAGCAATTTTAGGACGCCCTTTTGTAGTAGTTGGACCAAGAGGATCACGGACAGATAACTGTGGCATCATATCTATTTGCGAAGCTCCCATACAAGAACCTTGAGATGCATTCTCCAAAGACATAGATTTCTTTCGATTTGTTTGATCATCTAAAAGACTTATCAATAGCGTATTGACTTTTTGTATCTCTGAAGGGGAGTCTCTAGCTTGTTCAATTAGTTTTGTAAAATTTGAACGGACACACCATAGTGTGTACGCACTAACTCCATTTTCATTATTCATTTCTCCGATTCTGATACTATCACTACCTAGTTTGTACCTAGCATTAAGGGTCCATCGTGGTAAAATATAGTGACTCGGGAGTTCTTTAACATGCTTCTTCTTCATCACATATAGGCTATGTTTACATAAAATCCCATTTGTCTCATACTTAGCACAGGAACATGTGACGCTAACTTGATCCAAAGAACGAAAGGTAACAATGCGCCAATATTTTTTATCAACATCCAATTGCCCAACTCGATATGTGCTTTCTTCTGTAGTTTTTCCTATAGTCTCATGAGTCAAATTGGTAATAGCTTCGGTCCATTCTTTTTTGAAAGTATCAAACATCTTTCTAGTATAATATTGACCTGCTTTTGCTTCGATTGGATGCACTGAAGAAAGAACCGGCCTCGAGTTCATAGTCTTGAAGTCTTCATCTTCTTCAGCGGCCCTTCGAGACTCAATTGCTTTGTCGTATTGTACAACAAATTCATTCAACATGGTCCTCGAATTAACAAATCCATCAAAAAATGAATTGATGCTCTCACTTCGTCCGGTTGTTGTCATACCAGCAAAGAAAGTATCTTTCAAGAAGGGTTTAGCCCAATGTATACGTTGGTTATACATGTCACTAATCCAACAATTGCTTTCCAGTTCATACTTACTACGCATAACCTCCCATGTTGCTTCAAATTGTTCAATGGTGTCGCTATTTATCCATTGTTTGTGCGTTTCTTGAAAATCACTGTAACGGGAAACATACGATCGAAGGTGCTCGGTTTCATGCTTCATGATATGCCATGAACAGAAACGATGCCGAGTCTTCGGAAACACTTTTTTTATTGCATTTCCCATTGCTTTGTCTTGATCTGTTATAATTGCCTTCGGATACTTGTTAAACATACATTTGAGGAAATGTTTAAATAACCATTCAAATGTCTCTTCCTTTTCATTTTCAAGCAATGCTCCACCAAAAAGTATAGACTGCCCATGATGATTGACCCCAGTAAAGGGAGCAAAAGGCATCTTGAACTTGTTAGTCATATAAGTGACATCAAACACAACAACATCTCTGAATTTTGTATAAGCATCTCTTGATCTACCATCAGCCCAAAAGATATTTCTAGGATACCCATCATCAGACAAATCCACGACAAAATACTGGTCACTATCAACTAATGTTTTATCTTGAAAATGTTTTATAAGTCCATAAAACTCCTTTCCTTTATGTTGTTTTCGTTGCTCAGATAAGACATCAGCACATTGCTTTGAAGTAACATCAGCTATATTTGAGGTTTTCATTGTATTAACAGCCTTTTTAATTTGAGAAGGTTTCAACCCTGCTTGACCAAATTGCACCATAAGAGATTTACCTTCTATTGAACGGTGGAAACTGCTATGAGATCGATGCTTCATCACCTTTGTAGGTGTCATGGTCAAGTCGTGATTGTGTGTGTCATTAAACGAGTCCACCAACCATTTTCCATCCTCCTGTCTTGTTATTCGAAGCTTTGCTTGACATCCGGTTCTAACATCTCTACGACGTTTTTTCTCATTTTCACTTGAAGCATTTTTGTCCATCCTTTTGAAACCTTCTTTGTTGCATACATATATCTTCCGAAAAGGCTCATTTGTTTTAGGATTTTTAATTGTGTCATCTCTACGTATACCAAAGCCATGTAAAAATGAATAATCATTATAAAATGTATAGGCATCATCGGGTGTATCAAAAACCTTTCCAAGTATACTTTCTTTGTTAACTTCATCTTCGTCAAATTCAATGTTCTCACCGATACTATTTGTTTTTTCACATTCATATGTTGCTTCCAAGTAATCATTTGTGTCACTATCTTCGGTTATATATGGCTCTATAGCTTGATTAGTTGCTTCGGCTTCACTCATTGTGGTCTGCAATAGACAACGATGCATATTTCCAAATAAAAGATTAACACCAAATTATTTTATATTGAATATAATGGAAACATTATACATAAAAAAACAAAATAACAAAAATTTGCAATTTGTATGAATTCTTGTCAATTTCAATTTGTATGAATTCATGTGAATTACAATTTGTATGATTTACCTTAATTGGCTTCCATGGAATCGGAGCAGAAAAAAATCATTCATTAAAATACATTACAGCTCATAACATAAAAAATCATTCGTTAAAATACATTACAACTGATGACTTCATATTCAATTCATTTGTTACTTTTTATTATTAATTTTTCATTGTTTGCAATAAGTTGGATCAAGTTCATCCAAGTTACCCCAAAATATAGACTTTAGATGGCACCATGAAGTTAGCTCTTTAGAATAATGAATTGCCTAAACTAGCTATAAACAATGAAACTGTGTTTAGCAATGAGGTATATATCTTCAGCAGCAGCAGCAAAAAAAAAAAAAAAAAAAAAAAAAAAAAAAAAAAAAAAAAAAACGCAGCATTGCAGACCGCACGCACACAGGACCAAAAAATTGAAATTAAGGACTACATGTATGAATTGAAAACGATTCCAATTAATAACAAAAAATACAAACCTTGAAACATCATAATTAGTTGATATAAAAAACAAACGATTAGAATCAAGGAAAGTCACATACTTTGAAGCCGTCGAATTAAAAAAACAGGGGAAGCAATCGATTCCTTGTCGATTACAATTTTTTTGATTTCAATTTGTTGTAATTTTTTTTCCAGCTCCCTGAATTGCGATTCCAGATTGTATCATTCGATTTTAGTTGAATCCGATTTCTTGAATATGGAACGAATCAGGAACGTGATCACGTAGTCGATTCCTTGTCAATTTCTATTTTTTATTTCAATTCGTTGTAATTTTTTTCAGCTCCCTGAATTGCGGTTCCAGATTGTATCATTCGATTTTAGTTGAATCCGATTTCTTGAATATGGAACGAATCAGGAATGTAATCACGTAAGGAAACCTGCATACTTTTTTTAAGGATTTGTTTTATTTAGAAAATTAACCCAATAATCAAAACTACGTAGTTTTAATAATCAGGGTACACAACCTTAGGTACCCTTAAGGGTATATTCACTTTTCCCTATATATATATATATATATATATATATATATATATATATATATATATATATATATATATATATATATATTAATTTCCTTGAGTTATCTTCTTTGTTGTGAAAGATTTAAAGATAATTTCTTGAGATAGCTTCCTGTTTATTTATAGTACTGGTGTTTTGACATTTTTTTATTTATAGTACTTAGAGTAATAGTGATATTATGATTTATGAATGCTAGTGTCTTTATTGTTTTTTGGTCACTAGTAACCACTTATGTATCAGAACAAATACGTCTGCTCTTAATGGTTTTGTAAATTATCAAAATTATTTTGGATATGAATTTATGCTTGCATCACTATGTCTAATGGTTTTGTATTCTTACTGCATCAAAATTATTCTTAATTTGAATGTTAAACGGGATCTTCGTTACCCCGTTGGGATACCCGCAGACCCGATAGTGTTTGGTAAACGGTACCTGTTGGGAATCGGGTCGGTGATGGGATCGATTTTCATATTCGGGGATGGGGACGGGATTACAAAAACCCGTCCTAAACCCGCCCCGTTGTCATCCCTAATCCAAATTATCCAATTAAATGCTGACATGTATAATATTAATATATTAAAATATCATTAAATTTTATAAAATAAACATTAAAGTTTATAAATGTCATTATTTAGTTATTTAATTGGGCAGGAGAATTTATATGAAAAAAAAATACTTAATTTCTCTTGCTAATTTGATATATTTCATATTTCATAACGACTCGTAAGGCCGACCCTGTTGACCACTAAGGTTAAAAAATCATTTGTTATATAGGAACCACAAATCGTATAAATGTAATCAACGTGTAAAAAATAAAATATTAATCATTATAGGGAATCGAATCCCAATCCTTCGAACGAAAAACATAATAACTAACTTAATCAAATAGTAGAATATGCTATTTTAATTAGGAATTTACTTGTATAGTTGTATACGTAGAATAGAAAAAGTCCTAACGAACAAACTTAAAATTAGGGCCCAAAACTGTCTAGCTAGCCCAGCCCAGTCCTTGTACACAGATGGGCCCAGATTTAATTCTTTATGATGATAAACAGATAAAGGTCTTTAAAATTCCATTACGACTTATTTTCTCTAGGAAGAATCTTGTGTTTCTATACGATCATCATAGTTCATAATTAAAGTACATTTTTTATAAACATAATCTTTCTCGAGTATGTTCATTTTAAATTAAGTCACTCACATCCCGTCACCAAATACTTTCAGTTTTGGTTTTTCTACATATATGATTGAAAATACTCCCCATAATCGAAACCATTATTTGTTGAAACATTCTCTATTTTGCATTACCAAACGTTGCAACGTTTGCCTTAGTTTTTGGCACACATTCATGAATAGCGTGACATATATTATATACATTTAATCTTTTCGGCGCACCAGATCAATACTTTCTTGCTAAACTCAAATATTTAAAGGGCACTCTACAAAATTGGAGATCTGATGTTTCCAAATTAGAACACGGCGATCTAAAACAACTCAGAGAAAAGGTGGATCGCTTTGAATTGGAGGCCGAATCTCGCATTCTTTCTGATTCTGAAATCATTGATAGGCGAGAGTCACTTTTTAAAATAGGTGAACTAGAATATCCTGTCAAATTTGATATGAGACAAAAGGCGAAAGTCAATGGATATGTGATGGTGACGAAAACACCAGGTTCTTTCATGGAATGCTAAAGAATAAGAATAGGAGAAATCGGATACAGGGTCTCGAGATTAATGGTCGTTGGACGTCGAATCCTACCAACATCAAGATGGAGATTTTCAATTTTTCTCCTCCAAATTCAATGAACCATGGCCTCAGAGGCCAAAGCTAATTAGCCCCTTATTCAAGAAACTAGCCCCGGAACATAGATCTCATCTCGAGTCCCCTATCTCGGTTGATGAAATCAAAAAGGCCATATGGGGATGTGGGTCCGAGAAATCCCCTAGGCCAGATGGATTCACATTCAAAGTCATTAAGGACAAATGGGAATTGATGAAAGAGGATGTTATTCGATGTGTTAGAAGATTTGAAGTAACAGGAACATTCTCTAGTGGATGTAATTCATCCTTCATTACCTTAATTCCAAAGGTAAAGGATCCTATCTCCCTCGGCGATTACAGGCCTATCTGTCTGCTTGGATGTCTATATAAGATCATGGCGCAAATTTTAGCAAATCGAATCAAAGAAGTCATTCATCTAGTTGTTGATGAAGTTCAGTCAACATATATCGAAGGCAGAAACATCTTAGATGGTCCTCTCGTAGTCAATGAACTTCACTCTTGGGCTAAAAAGAACAAGAAATCCATGTATTGTTTCAAGGTAGATTTCGAAAAAGCCTTTGGTTCTATTAATTGGGGTTACTTAGAATCAATAATGAAACAAATGGGATTCGGAGATAAGTGGTGCACATGGATTTTCGGTTGCCTCTCAAGCTCATGGGCATCTGTTTTGATAAACAGTTCTGCAACAAACGAATTCCAAAATTCACGTGGAGTTAGACAAGGCGACCCTCTATCTCCATTTCTTTTCATACTCACCATGGAAGGTTTACATGTCGCATTGCAAGGTGCTAAGATGAAAAACTTGATTAATGGTGTTAAGCTACCCTACAATGGCCCAAAGTTAGCCCATTTATTCTATGCCGATGATGCCCTATTTATGGGGGATTGGAATCAAGTTAGTATTAAAAATCTCTCTCGTATTCTCAAGTGTTTCCAAATATCGTCCGGACTAAAAGTCAACTTTCATAAATCTAGACTCTTTGGCATATGTGTTCCTGACTCTGAAATCCAATCTATAGCGATAACACTTGGATGTGTGAGAGGTTCATTCCCGTTTTCATATCTGGGTGTCCCAGTTGGAGCGAATATGACACTAAAGAAAAATTGGCAACCAATGTTGGACAAGTTTCAAAAGAGGTTGTCAAGTTGGAAAGCGAACACACTTTCATTTGGTGGTAGATTGACCCTAATTAAATCGGTCCTCAGTAGCCTCCCCACGTATTACCTCTCTTTTTTTAAAGCACCTCAGGGAGTCCTGGAATCCTTGGAAAAACGTAGAAGGAGATTCTTATGGGGTGGAGACGAAGACAAGATGAAAATTCATTGGGTGGATTGGTCTAAGATTGTGACAAGCAGAAAAAAAAAGGTAGCTTAGGAGTTGGCACATTATTAGCACAAAACATTGCACTTTTAACCAAATGGTGGTGGAGACTCAAAAATGAACAAGGGAAACTGTGGGCGGAAGTTATTGAGAGTATTCATAATTTGAAAGTACACCCCTCCACGTTTTTGTGCAGGAAGGATAGTTTTGGTGTTTGGTGTAATATCGACAAGGCTATTAAAAGTCTATCCAGCCGTAACATCGAACCAGGTGGGATATTCTCTATAATTCCAAGCTTCAACCTACGAATTCTTTTTTGGAAAGGCATCTGGTGTGGTGATATCCCATTACAAAATCGATTCCCTTATTTGTACAACATGGAGTCGGTTAAAAAGTGCACACTTTTGGACATGATTAATGCGGATGGTTTTGTGTGGAGATGGAAATGTAACCCCCTAACAACAATATGCTTATGGAATTACATGCGTTTCATCAATTCTTCGCCTCTTGGGAGTTTCAATTCTCTTCAAAAATTGGATTTCGATTTAACTTACACCAAGAGGGAACTTATATGGTTAATATTATGAGGAGACTAATTGACGATTCTGGTAGCCATTTCACTGGGACACTGATATGCTGGTCGAAACTCATTCCCCTTAAAGTCAAATGTTTTATATGGAAGGTTAATCTTGACAGAATTCCGGTCGCAGAAGCACTCAATAAAAGGGGTATTTCGGTAAATAACTTGAATTGTCACTTATGCGAAAGTGCAATCGAATCAGCAAATCATCTTTTATTCGGGTGTAACTTTGCAAAGACAGTATGGTACTGGATTCTCAAATGGTGTGATATACAGGGCATTGAATTTGACAGTATCAAGGAATGTATTGAGTTTGGTAATTCTTGGGGGAACTGCTCAAACAAAAGGCGTATTCAATACAATCTTATACTCGACAGTGTGGAACATTTGGTCAGCCCGTAATGAGAGAATCTTTCACAAAAAACATCCATCTCCTACTAAAACGGCGGATTCAATTATATTACAGGCGTTTGAATGGTGCAAATACATGGGTAATTCTGAAAAATGTTGGGTAGGTTGGAGTTGTTTCCTATTTTGACATCTTGCTTACTTTTTTTTGTTTGTACATTAGTTTATGTTTTTGTTTGTTGCTCCCTGTGCTGTATTGATTACATAGCTTCTTACTATGGTTTCATCTTTTCTAATATATGCTTTCTCCGTTTTCAAAAAAAAAAAAAAAACTTTGCAGCCCAATCATTTATGTACAACTTTCCACCAAAGGTTTTTTTTTTTTTTTTTTTTTTTTTTTTTTTGTTGTTGTTGTGGGAAACATAGACATCGGCTATTTCCAATAAATAGTACAGGCGAAAACTTAATCATTGGTCTCCCATTACACAGTGTGCAAAGTTGATAGAGACTTATAATCCCATGATTTTTGTCAAAAAGAAACTACAATCTTCAAAAACAATTATAAGATGGCATCATGGCAATTATCTCATTTCCCAAAAAGGTGCATTACATTGATCCCAAAGGTTAGTGACCCAAAATCCCTTAAATGTTATAGCCCGATTAGCCTAATATAATGCCACTATAAATTTATTTGTAAACTATTAGCAATTCGCATTTCTAAGGTTATTGATGAGCTACCTTCCGGGAGCCTAAGTTGCACAGAAACGGATACGGCAACGGGAAACGGATACGGAACGGAAACGGGAAACGGCAAAACTCAAAAATTCAAGATACGGATACGGCAAAGATACGATAATATAAAAATATTAAAAAAAAAAAAAAAAAATATATATATATATTAAAGAAATTCCAAAATGTAAAGTGTAAATTGAATTTTTTTCTTGTTCAATTGTTCTTGATCGTCGACAGGAAGGTGCCCAACAGCGCAAGGCAGTAAACGACTTTGAATATAATTATCATGGGAGGCAACGATCGTTAATAGTTGTAGGGTAATTATAGCCCTTTGCTCCATTAGCCTATTTAGATTTAAAAAGCCCATGTAAAAAAAAAAAAAAAAAAAAAAAAAAAAAAGTTAGGAAACTTTTTAGAAACTTAACCTGAAACGTTTATGGATTTGCTGATACGTCCAGGAAACGTTTCACTGCTGTTTCTCCCACGTATCCGTTTCCCCCAAGTATCTGATACGGGTACGACGCCCTAACTACCGTTTCCATGCATCATAGCCGGGAGCATTCAACTTTCACTAAAAGGTCATCAAATTATGGACAATCCATTCATGGGGGGCTTGATGGAGGTAAAGTCAAAGCTGTATAGAGTCTAGATTTTTTTTTATGTTATATATTATATATATTTATATTTAAAAATAACAACGTATAATAATGATAAACACTATTTTATTTTAGCTCATCCTAAGTCTTTGATAATATTTAAATCCTTAGGATCGGTCCTGAATCCATTAATGCTTGAACAGGTTATTGCTTGGCACAAGAGGAGTCGCTAAAAGGTAAAATCTCAGTCTTCAAAGTTGATTTTTTTAGGTTCATTTTTATTCATCATTTTAGCATATTTTCTTAATCATTTTCATGACATATTATGTATATTTAGTATGCATTTCATACATTTCATTACATTGTTAGTTTGGGACAATTTTACTTGTTTAATATTAATTAGTATAGATTTATGTAAGCAGGTAATGACATCGTTGAGGACCGATAGAAGTCACATGGAAGACTTTGCAACCATATTTAAAGTCCCATAACAACATCAATGATAAATCAATAAAATGAAGCCATTTAAAGATTTTTTTTTTTTTTTTTTTTTTGGAAATTCAACAGCATTGCACGACCTTAATCAAGTAAGTGGATTGAACGGTAAACGTTGTTGGATTGAGCTGAAATAATTTTGAAAAGGTCTTCTCTCATTAATCTTAAGTTTCAGGGTGGATATAGGATTTGGACTACATTTAATGCACCATATGGGCCTCCTGATCATCAACAAAAAATATGTCCAAAATAAAAATAAGTGACAACCCATTTTAGCCATTAAAATCAACCCAAAAGGACCATTTAAACTTTAAACCAATGAAGCAAAGGGGGGGGGGGATAAGCCTTGGTTTGAGAGAATTGGATGAACATTCGTGTGAATCTAGACTTAAAGTAAGGAACTGCAAAAGTTTTAAAACAGTTTTCAAAATTGTTTTGTAACATTCAATTACACGTACTTCTTCTTCGGTCCCTTAAGTTTGAGAAATTTGCGAAAATGGTACCTCGTACGTTGGGTGTACATTTGGTACACTTAGCGTATATGAGCGTTTTGGAGTCAAGGCATTTAACCACATACGATGAGCGTACGTGGTGTACGCAGAGCGTATGTCTGCCCGGGTCAATCCCTAATTTTTATGGTTTGAACCCTATTTAAACATCATTATTGCCTTTGGACCTCTTGTAACATCCTGTTTCCTGCCATTTCTTATTTCAAGGTCGTGGGTCAGAAGACAATTATGTAAAGGTTTTGGGCCTAAAGGAGGTAATGCTTAGACCTTTTGGAAGGAGGCAATGATGGTTATGAGATTTAAAACTTTGAGTTGTATGTTGGGCCGAAGGGTAGAACAATAAAAGTCATAGGTCGGGTTTTTGCATAAAATATGGATTTTTATTCGAGAAGTTTTTAGTCCAAGATATTTAGATAATATATTAGAGTTTGTCAATACCTTTCCTTGGATATAAAGAACGTCAAAAACAGAGTTGGAACGAAGAAGTTACGACCGTTTAACGTCAGGACGATTTTTGGGTCAGCCGTGTACGCTAAGCGTACAGGGAGTATGTTGGGTGTACTATGCAATCCCTAGTATGTTGGGCGTAAATTAAGTACGTTGGACGTACGCGAAGAGTGCCCAAACCTTATTTTTGTGGTTTAATCCCTCTTTAAGCTCCTTAACTTCCCTAAACTCACTCCATTCTCAGCCTCCACCTCTCTAACACCCTCTCTTGAAACTCTAACCCTAGTTTAAGCCTTGTGAGAAAAAAGAAGGTGTTTTATGTGCTTTGGAGTGTTCTTGGTGCACATTGGAGAAGAAGGAACTCATTGATGAAGTGTTGGTTGCATTAGAGCTTGTAAATCGTCTTTCTTCTTGATGTATAAAGTTTGAATCTTGATGATGAAATTGTTAGATCTAGCTAGTTTTGGTTGTTATGAGCTTTTGGTCACTTTAAGTGCATAAATTTTAGATCTTGGAAGTTTGTGACCTTGTTATATATAAAGTTGGATACTTTATCTATCTAAACATCATATTGATTAAGATCTGAAGGTTGGAGACTTGGACTTAGTGGATTAAGTTGAAAAAGATGCACTTTTGGTCCCTTTTAAGACTTAAAGACTAGATCTTGTTTGTTAGGACCATTCTAATGGATAAAGTTGGAAACCTTGTCCATTATGGAGCTATCAAGAACCATAAAAATGTGATCTTGGTCCTTTTATACCTTCCATGCAATAGTTGTGATGTCTTAATGGATTAATAAGTTAGTTTTTTAGCTTTTGGACCTTCCCTAGCCATAGAAAGTCATAAAGGTGGAAACTTTATGATTTAAGACAGTGTTTTGAGGCTAGATCTGAGTTTGGGTGAAAAGTCCTTAAGGGATTAAGTGCTTAATGGAAAGGATGGAATCAACTCGAGTACGTTAGGCGTAATTTTCGTACATTGGGAGTACTATGCCATCCCATGTATGTGGGGCATAAGTTGAGTAAGCAGGGCGTACTCAACTAGCCTTGGACTTTGACTTTTGTTGACTCTGTTGACCATTTACTTTTTTACCAAGTTTGAATTTAGGTTAAACTTGAAGGTTTTGATGGGTGATTAAGATTTATATGGTTCTGATATTAGTGGATCCGCAGGAGCAAGTAGTGTAGCAGGGAGCGTATCACGGTGTTCTTAGTTCGCCTCATTGTACCGTGGCTCGAAGGTACCAATGCCAGCTCACTGGTTGTGGTTATCTGTTAATAGAGGGATGCCTTAAGGATTTTATATAGTAATGTAGGATAAACTGAAGACTCTTGGTCTAGACTCTGTTACCTGTTCCTTGTTTGGTTTTGGTTCTAAAGTATGATCACCTGTCCAGGTGTCTATCTCACCTCTAAGTATGTATACGATTATGCATTCTTGGTATGGTGATATTTAATATGTTGCTATATTGTAGTGATCTGTTAGATTTGCATCCTAGTATCGAGTATGTTACTGTGTCGTAGTGGTATGTTAGATCTGTATCCTGGTATATAGAATATGATGCAGTAGTGATCTGTAGAACTGTATGTCTACCTGTACTTGTTGGTTATCATCTAGTTGAGTGCCTTAGAGACTATATGTGGTCATGTAGGATAACCTAAGAACTCTTGATCTAGGCTTTCTTGCCTGTTCCTTGTTTGGTTATGGCTCTATAGTAGGATCATCTGTTCGGCTGGCTATCTCACATCTGATTGCTTATGGTTATGCATTTCATGGCGGCTAGTTGGTAGCGATACAATATGCTGTGATAGGATTAGTAGGTGGTGGTGAGTTGTATGGTTGTTGTTTGTCTGTATTATATGTCTACTTGACCCTTGTTTGTTTATATTTCAAAATATGGTAGTAGTGGGTCGAGGCGGTCCTGTTATGTGTTGTAGGCCAAGATACCCGATATAAGCCGGTTGTAAGCCGAAGGCACAGAGGCTGGGGAGTAGAGGTTCGATTAAGGCAATAAGCCAATAAACTCTTGGTATTCCAGCCTGATGGCTGATTGGACCCGATGCTTGCTTGTATGTTTATTGTATGAGGTATTTTAGGGGAAACTTACTAAGCTTTGTGCTAACTCGGTTGTTTAATATTCCAGGCATCATCGGCCGTCATGGGAAGTCAAAAGCATGATTGTACACATTCATCAGCAACAATAAAGGTTTTGCGCTTTAATATTACTATGATTTTGTCAAGCCCTTTTTCGAATCGTTTCCCATTTTATGGTGGTGATCAATGATTGGGTATTAGCTTGGCTTGGTACCCTTGAGGAATTGAGATTTGGACTCAATTGGGTTGGATAATATTATTTGGATGATCCGGGTATTTGTTTTGTGTTTTGGAGTCAATGGGTATTTCGGTAATTTGACAACTCGGCTTCTATGGAAAATGGATGTTGTTCTGGATTTGGTAAGGTAGGTACTAGTTGATGGAACTGTAGAGCTTCTTGTTACCTTTTTTTTTATGGAGTAAGGGTTGTCGAAATCGGAATTATAATGAAGAAGTTATGGTCTTCGGAATATGTTAGAGTTTTGGAGGAAACCTTAGTACACGGGGGCGTACTCAGGGAGTACGTGGGGCGTACTAATGCGAAGGGTGTTACGTTGGGCGTAATGTTGTGTACGCTTAGCGTAACTCGAGGGTCAGAACACGGATACAAGACCTCGTACACGGGGCGTATGAGGGTAAAACCCTAATTGGGAAGTTGTACCTTATATAAACTCATTAAGTCTTTTTTGTTGGCCTCCTTACCACCCTTCATTGCTGTCTTAGATCTGGTTAGTATGATTTTTTTTGGTTCATTTTGGTCCAGACAGGCTGAAGACCCTGGAGGGCGGTCTAGACATGCTGAAGGTTCTGTGAGTGGTCCAGATTGGCTGAAGGCCTGCTAAGGCGGTCCAGTCATGTTGAAGACTCTGCATGTGTTGCTAGATCTGTATGAGGAGATGGAATGAGTATGTTGCAATGTGATAGCATCAGAAGGTCTGGCCCCGGGTATTGGTCATGATTAGTGGAAGGTAGTGTATGGACTCGAGAGTCCTTGCGAGCAGATTCAGAGCATGTGTGGTGCATGGTATAACGGTTATGCTATAAGGGAATAGTGTAGAGTGGAGTGTGTACACCGTGGCACTTGTTGTAGTGACAAGACGGCCAAGTAGATTTCCTTGGATAAGGAAAGGGAAAGGTATGTAGTTCCGAGAGGGAGCGTAAGTTCACGAAAGTGAAAGCGGTAGCGCGGGGTATGATTGAGGCGTTCCAATTATGGTTTTGAGCAAGAGTGTTTGCGCCGGTGGTATGGAGCGCATCCGGGTTAGATATCTGCTGAGGTCACGGAAGGAATTCTGAGGGTGTAAAGCCAAAGTGGCTCGGAAGGGATGCGAGGATGGAGCCTTGGATTCCCAATTTGGTGTGAACACGAGATTATGTATGTAATGGTAATTCATCTGGGGGATGTTTGGAGGTGTCGTCAGTGTGTCGGGTTTTCCCAACCCGAGGATGCCAGAGCCAGTTCAGCATGTGTATGTAATTGTAGAGGAGAGCTCAGGAGAGTTGCTCAGGAGCTGAAGGATGGGTCATCCTGTAAGCACGGAAGGAAAAGAGTTGGATTCGGATTGAAAGCGGGATGAGCCCCAGAAGTGAATCCGATAGAAGTTATGCTAGTCAAGGAAAGGGATAGCAGTTTGGTACCGGGTCAGGACCCGGAGGTCTGGGGATGTCTAGCTGTGTAAGGGTCAAGCGATCATTGTGATTTGGGGCGAGTGAAGTATCCTGGAATGGTACTCGGTTGATAAGTGTGGTTATCAGAGGATGAGGCGGTGGTCAGGACACCGCAGGGGAAGAGTTAGGTTTTGGGTTTCGATGGTTGTGTTTTGAGGAACCCGGTCTAGTTAATGCCAGGTGGTGCATTGCGAGAGTAGTTTCTGGAGTTGTGTTGCTGCAGGCTTCGAGGACGAAGCCTAATTTAAGTGGGGGAGAATTGTAACATCCCGAGTTCAGGAGTGCAAGTTCAGGGTTCGAAGTGAAATTGTGAATGGTCAACTCGGAGAGTCCATGGGTGGACTCGGCGAGTAGGGTCGCGATTCTGGTCGCGTGTTAAGTGGCCAACTCGGCGAGTCGTCGGCTGGACTTGGCGAGTTGGTGTTGTGTGGAGAAAACCCTAATCCTAGGGATTGAGCCCTATATAAAGAACATAATACCCTCTCCCCAGCCTCTTTGCTCTCCCTTGAAGTCCAAAAACCCTAATATTCGTGTGTGAGGGAATTAGAGAGCATTCAGATCTTGAAGGAGTGTTGTTGAAGAAATCTTTGAAGATTAAGAGGCTTGGAGCAAGGGGCTTTGCAAGGTTTTGGCTTATTCTTCTGTTGGAGTCTTCTTTGGAGGTAAGGATTCGTTGCTTGAGTTGTTATCCATCTAGATCTATCATTTGTGGGATTTTTGGGAGTATATCTAGTGCTATCTTGAGTTTGGAGGTTGGATCTGAGGTTGCTACCTCAGATCTAGAGTAGTGATGATCCAAAAGAGCATAAAGTCCCTGTTCAAGAGTTGTTTATGAAGCCTCTTAGTCCCAAACCTTAGCCAAGAGTGTATTATGCTTAGATCTCCTTGGATTCACGTAAAGTTTGCTACTTTACGTGATGGATGGCTTGTATAAGAGTAGATCTATGGATTTGAGACCCTGCATGGCTTGGAAAGCCTCTGTATGGGTTAAGAGCTAGTGGCACTCGGCGAGTCACATGGGTGTACTCGGCGAGTTGCATGAAGATGGGCAGCAAATCGACGAGTTGGAAGAACAACTCGGCGAGTAGGTTGAAGATAGACTTGGACTCGGCGAGTCTGTTCTTGGACTCGGCGAGTCTGGTCGTAAGGTCCTAACCTTTCTGGTTAAGCTGTGAATCGGTGAGTCAAGGGATGACCCAGTGAGTTGAGTACGGTTAGACTCAGAGTTGTGGGACTGAGCGAGTCTTGGGGCGACTCGGCAAGTTGAGTCGTGTTATGGGAGTTTCAGAGTATGGGGACTCGACGAGTCAGCCGGTTGACTCAGCGAGTAGAGTCAGTCAGGAGGGTTGACTTTGACTGAGGACTTTGACTTTGACCAAAAGTTGACCAGTTGACTTCCAGGGGTATTTTGGTAATTATGGGTATTTATTAAGTTCAGTCTTTTGGTATTGATCAGTGGTGGAGTTCGTGTCGGAGGTGGAGCAGCGTGATCTTATCCTTTTCAGTCAGCAGTTGCGAGGTGAGTTATCCTCACTATATCAACAGGGTCTAAGGCACCAAGGTCGGCCCTTTATCGGATTGTAATCCGGGTATCGTTGTTATGTTATTGCTTTGCTATGTTTGCATCCTGGTAGTTAGGATGGTATATGTTAGAGACCTGGTTAAGGTCGGCATCCTGGTGGTTAGGATGGTATATGCTAGTGACCGGTTAGGTCGGTATCCTGGTTAGGATGATGTTATGTTATGTGATTTGCTAGATCGGTATGATTGAATGTGAATTGTTATATGAATGTATGTTTATGCGCACACGGTTGTTGGACTGGGGTTGGGTTGAGGCGGGTCCTGCTTTGTGCTGTAGGCCAACATACCCAGGGCGGGCCGGTTATCCCGAAGGCCCAGCGAGCGATCCGAATAGGTTGTAGGCCCCACAAGGGGGGACCGGACGTGCCGAGGCTTGGAGAGTGGACCAGGCCGACTGAAGGCCCGGTGCGGGTGGACCAATCATACTGTAGACTCAGAGAGTGGACCAGGTGGATTGAAGGCCCGGTGCGGGCGGACCAACCACACTGTAGACTCGATGTATATGGCTAGACTCGGAGGGCGGACCAGGTGGACTGAAGGCCCAGTACGGCGGACCAGTCACACAGTAGACGCGAAGTGCATGGCTGTTCCATTCGGTTATGATATGTTATGTGTGGTATATGTGGTTGGTATTTTGGGGGTATCTCACTAAGCTTTCAGGCTTACAGTTATGGTTTAATGTTTTTCAAGTACTTCAGGAGACCGTGGCAAAGCAAATGCATGATCGTACCGCTCCTCGGGTTTTATGTGTTTACGATGTAGTTTCTGGGAAATACTCTGATAATAAATGTATTGAAAACCTTTTTGTATTAACTTTATGAAATTGGTTTGTTTTGAAAAGTTTAAATTGGTTGGAATTTTTAGAGTGTTACAGAGGGTTTTTTTTTTTTTTTTTTTTTTTTTTTCAAATATACCTTTTAATTATTTATATAAAAATATATTCTTCTAAATGCTCTTTTAAGTCATTTTATATCTTTCAGTTAACTTATAGGAAAATCCCTGATAAAGTGTCAATATTTTGGGTTAATTTACGGTTTAATCATCAAATTTATTTTTTGAACATAAAAGTCCCGATTATCTAATTTTAGACGATAATTTGTCGTTCTCTTTTGAAAAAATAAGGATTGCTTCGTTAATTTAGGCAAAATATAAAATAATCAGGACTTTTCTGTTTAAAAAATAAAAATTGGGATTATACTGTAAACTGACTTAAATTGTTAGGACTTTATCAGATTTTTCATAACTTATAAGCTAGTTTACTAGACATTATTTTTTATTAGCTAATACACTAATTCACCAAACATAAACTTTGAACCATGTCATTTTTTTTCTAATATCCCTGTTTACAAATATAGAATATATATTTCTTTTTAATCGAATAAAACCTCAATTATTAAACAACATTTTAATTTAAAAAACCGTTATCCTCCTGTTGATTGCATCGGGTCGGGTAAGGTGAAGAAATGGATAACGTTATCATATTTTTTCCAAAACAAAGGAGCACCAGAAAAATTACATCAATAATCTTCAACCACCAAAATCTCACCCAAACCCGACAACATTCAATCCGCACCAAAACAAATTGTGTGTGCGCGGGAGACTTAGACTCCACTCTGTGTTATCTCTTTTTAGAGAGAGAAAGCTAGAGAGAGAAACCGAGACTAACAATGGCGATGGCGTTGGCTCTTCGTAGGCTTTCGTCTTCCGCAGACAAGCCCTTGCAGCGCCTCTTCAATGGCGGACATCTCTATTCCATGGTCCGTTAATTTCTGTTCTAATTATCATTTATCATTTTCGATCTCGATTTCGTCTTCTGTAAATTGTATTGATTTGAATTTTTGTGGTGTGGTTGTTATGATAGTCGTCTTTACCTAGCGAAGCTGTTTACGAGAAGGAAAGACCTGGCGTCACTGTGAGTTTCTGTTCATTCGTTTTATAATTTCTGTGTTTTTTGTCGTTGATTCTGTGTCTGAATTTAAGTTTTTCATGGTGAAATTGCAGTGGCCAAAGCAATTGAATGCTCCACTTGAGGTCGTCGATCCTGAGATTGCAGATATTATTGAGCTTGAAAAAGCTCGTCAATGGAAGGTCATCTCTCTATTTTACCATTATTTTTTAATTGTGTAAAAGAATGTTTCCAATCTATCATCTAGATTTCTGATTCAAATCGAGCTTTCCTCTCGATTTATCTGTAAATTTCTAATTTTAAACCGGAGTAAGTTACACGAATGGTCCCTATGGTTTGGGGTAATTTGCGCGTTTGGTCCCTAACTTATTTTTTTAACTCGGAAGGTCTCTACTGATTGTTTTTATTACGTGTTTGGTCCCTATTGTTTGTTTTTGTTACGCTTTTGGTCCCTGTCATACTTAAAAAGACTATTATTTAAATAGGAAAAAAGGATGGCGTACGTAAGGTAAGGTGAGAAGGGTGGGATTAGGGGTGTGTTTATTTAAATAAATTAAAAAATAAAGGGAAAAATAAATTTTTTATGTAAGACAAGGACCAATTGCGTAACAAAAACAAACAGTAGGGACCTTTCGAGTTAAAAAAAATAAGTTAGGGACCAAACGCGCAAATTATCCTAAACCATAGGGACCATTCGTGTAGTTTACTCTTTAAACCGAGGTTTCATCTACAAAAATTTCAACTCTCTTTGTTTGTTATGAATTTCTACAATTCTTCTCTCACTTTGGTTTTATCTAAAACGTAGAGAGCCAAATTGTGGTCTATATATGAACAATGGTTAATTGAAAATTACAAAAGTAATCAGAATACATAGTGAAAAATTACTTGTTAATAAATCAATTGATAATCACAAAAATAATATGAGTTCTAAGTTTGATTTTAAGTGACTGATTTTTGTATATTGTTTGTAAAGGGTCTTGAACTCATCCCCTCAGAGAACTTCACCTCCTTATCAGTGATGCAAGCAGTTGGATCTGTGATGACTAATAAGTACAGTGAAGGCTATCCAGGTGCTAGATACTATGGTGGAAATGAGTAAGCAAGCAACCATTCTTTCAATAATAAATTACAAGAATGGTCCCTGTGTTTTACACAAAATTGCAAGTTTGGTCCATTTTTTAAATCTTACCTATGTCATCCTTAACTTTGTCTTTTGTTTCCGTATTCGTCCTTGACCCATACAAAATGACCTTGTTACCCTTTAACTTTTTTATTACTCGTTTAATTATGTACACGATCATTAAATGAATCGAGTTTAGGCATCCTGTATTACTTATTTATTCTTAAAATGTTTTAATTTTTTAATTTTTTTTTGCTTGTTAGGTACATTGACATGGCAGAAACCTTGTGTCAAAAGCGAGCTTTGGAAGCCTTTCGTTTGGATCCTGCAAAATGGGGAGGTAGATACAATTTACACATTTCTTATACTAAAATTTGCTTCTTGATCCACAAACTATTGTTAATAGAGTAAATTACTGAAATCGTCCCTATGGTTTGTTCAAAATTGCACGTTTGGCCCCTAACCTTTTTTTTGCATTCAGATCGTCCCCGTGATTCGATTTTGTTGTGTTTTTCGTCCCTATGGTTTGGTAAAAATTGTACATTTGGTCCCTAACTTTATGTATGTAAGGGACGAAAAACGCAACAAAATCAAACCTCAGGGACGATCCGAGTGCAAAAAAATAAAGTTAGGGACCTAACGTGCAATTTTGACCAAACCATAGGGACGATTTCAGTAATTTACTCTTGTTAATAACTAGTTTCAAATGTATTCAAAGAATGGGCTAAATGCAAGAAATAACAACATACTTCCATGTATTTGTGTAATAAAGCATCCGACTTCCTGTTTTTTCTTATTAAGACATAAAAACTTTGAAAAATCCACCGAATTTTAGCATTTTACTTTCAATTTCTTTTACTTTGAAAAATCTACTCAATTCCAACAGCACTGCTATAATTGGGTAGATATTTTAAAGTACGACGTTGTAAATTGTAATAGGGAGAAATGAAAATAAAATGCTATAATAAACAAATAAAAAAACCCACACGATGATAATAATATGATAGTATTAATACCTTCACATAATATCTTTTTCTTTTTAATATTGTAGTGAATGTGCAATCTCTTTCGGGGTCACCTTCTAATTTCCAAGTCTACACTGCCTTACTAAAGGCTCATGATAGAATCATGGCACTTGATCTTCCTCATGGTGGACATTTGTCACATGGTTATCAGGTGCTAAAAAATCCA
Organism: Lactuca sativa; assembly: GCF_002870075.4. NCBI lineage: Eukaryota > Viridiplantae > Streptophyta > Magnoliopsida > Asterales > Asteraceae > Lactuca > Lactuca sativa. The sequence goes on from NC_056626.2 coordinate 339,776,676, forward strand.
TTCATTTTTATATTAATTTATTATAATAATTAGTCTCATCCTGAGTAATCTAAATTCTATATTTATCTTATTTTTTGTAGACCGATACAAAGAAGATATCTGCGGTGTCTATATTTTTCGAGACTATGCCTTACAGATTAAATGAGAGCACTGGCTATATTGATTATGATCAGGTATATGTAACATTATATCATATTTTGCTCATATTTATTTTTGTTAGGACTAAATGCAAGAAATAGCAATGTACTTTTATTTCTTTGTTTATTATAGCATCCTACTTTATTTTCAACTACAAAGCAATTTTCACATCTATATCTGTGTAGATTTTTCAAAGTACAATTCCTTAAGAGAAAAAATGAAATTACATTGGTGTAACAGAAAAAATAAAAGTAGGATTCTGTAAAAATCAAATAAATTAAAGTATGTTGTTATTTCCTGAATTTAACTTTTTTTTTTTTTGTTTTTGTTTTCATGAGAAGATTTAATTGGTAATTTTCAAATTGCAGTTGGAGAAAAGTGCGACACTCTTCAGGCCAAAACTAATAGTTGCTGGAGCAAGTGCTTATGCTCGATTGTATGACTATGCTCGCATTCGCAAGGTGAGTTTAATAAATCATAATCGTAATATTAAATAACTTATGAGAATAAATTTGTTTTATATTATAATTACATTTGCCTAAATATTTTAATGAATTTTTATTTTTATTTTATAGGTTTGTGACAAGCAAAAAGCGATATTGTTGGCAGATATGGCACACATTAGCGGGTTGGTTGCAGCCGGGGTTATCCCATCCCCGTTTGAATATGCAGATGTGGTGACCACCACCACCCACAAGTCACTCCGGGGCCCACGAGGTGCCATGATTTTCTTTAGAAAGGGTCTGAAAGAAGTCACCAAACAAGGCAAAGAGGTATGTGTCTGCCTTAATAATTTGTTAGGAAAATGGCCTCAAAGATTCCTAACAATCACTCCAATGAAAATTAGTAAATAAGAACACAAGAATTTACATGGATAACTTCGAAACTGGAGAAAAAACGATAGAGATGGAAACAGAAGAAATTCACTGTATGATAAATTATTACAATCACATAGACTAATCTCCCAAATCAAACCCAATGTATGATAAAAATTGTTATAATCACATAGACTAATCTCTTAAGTCAACCCAGTATATGGTAAATTATTACAATCACATAGACTAATCTCCCAAGTCAAACCCAATGTATGATAAATTGTTACAATCAAATAGACTAATCTCTCAAGTCAACCCAGTGTATGATAAATTGTTACAATTAAATAGACTAATCTCTCAAGTCAACCTAGTGTATGATAAATTGTTACAATCACATAAACTAATTTCTCAAGTCAACCCAGCGTATGATAAATTGTTACAATCATATATATATATATATATATATATATATATATATATATATATATATATATATATATATATATATATATACTAATAGTTTTTATTATGAAAGGTGTTTTATGATTATGAAGACAAAATCAACCAGGCTGTGTTTCCTGGACTTCAAGGAGGCCCACACAATCACACAATCACTGGTTTGGCAGTTGCGCTGAAACAGGTTTGCTTACATTAAATCTTTGAGAATTTTCAATATGACCCAATTTCATAATTCCAAAAAATATTTTTTTCCAAAAAAATAAACAAAACAACTTTTATTAATTCAGGCAACAACAGCAGAATACAAGGCATACCAAGAGCAAGTCATGAGTAACTGCGCCAGGTTTGCACAGGTACGACTAAATGACTATTTTACCCTTACCTTACAAAATACAAACGTCACCATATTCATTAATTTCAATCTTGCTACATTAAGCCAAATTTTTTCAAGTTATTGGTTCAGATTAAGTAAAAAAAGAAACAACCCCAAACCAAATCTCATGGTCAATTTTTATTCAATTTTAAGAAGCATCATAACACTAAAAATTTTAATTTATAATTTTCAGACTTTAATGGATAGCGGATATGAACTTGTATCCGGAGGAACAGAGAACCACTTAGTTTTGGTGAACTTGAAACCCAAGGGAATCGATGGGTCAAGAGTTGAAAAAGTAATGGAAGCTGTTCACATCGCAGCCAATAAAAACACTGTTCCTGGTGACGTGTCAGCCATGGTTCCTGGTGGCATCAGAATGGGTGAGGGGTATTTCAGTAAATTCATGTTATATTATAGTACCCAACACAAAAGATTCACTAACTTGTTTATTTTTAGGAACCCCTGCTCTCACTTCTAGGGGATTTGTTGAAGAGGATTTCGCTAAAGTTGCCTACTTCTTTGACCTTGCTGTCAAATTGGCTCTCAAGATCAAGGGTGAAGCCCAAGGTATACTTTCATACCTCTCTATATATATTCCATTACAGAACAAGTTGTACTGTGTTTGGTATGCATTAAAATTAGCACAGAACAAGTTGTATTGTGTTTGTGTTTGATATGCATCTATTGGACTGGGACATGGACAAGTTGTCCTGTGTTTCGGGTAAAGTGGACATGACATGACAAAACAAGTTGGACTGTACTCGGAGGGATGTTGATAGGACAAAATTGTAATTATGGTGATTTTTGAATTATGTTTTTATTTTTTGTGAAAAAGGGACAAAATTGAAGGACTTTGTGGCGGCAATGGAGTCGAGCACTTTTCAGTCAGAACTTTCAAAGCTCCGCCATGATGTGGAGGAATATGCCAAACAATTCCCAACAATTGGATTTGAGAAGGAAACCATGAAATACAAAAACTAAGGAGCTATACAAGCCAGGTAAAAGATGTTTAAACATAAAAATATATATTAACATTTTACCTATTTTTTTTCCTACTTAAAATTGATGAATATTGTGTAAACTGATAAATATTGTGAAATTAATTTTTTTTTTTTAATTTTATTTTATAATAATAGTTAACATGTGGTTCATGGCATAGGCAGAAATTGAGATGATGATTTTGGCCTGAATTAAGTTGATGATTTCATGGAGCCATATATGAAGAATGTGAATGTAAGGCTACAAGTGAATCTTATGTAATATGTAAATGAAATGATGTTTTTTATAAACCAATAAAACTTTCTATTTGGCTCACTCATTTAACAGTTTTGTTTTATGAATGTTACTTGCGAAATGTCCACTTTAATGGCTCATAATTAAGAAGAATTAACTGTTAAGTTGCTAAATTTTAGTGTTATATTTGAAAAGTTAGAAAAATAAACTTTTTTTCGGGTGAAACCTATTTCATATATTGTTTTACATGGAGGATGAGGGGTGTTGATTCACTCTATAGAAGAATAAATATATATTTTTTTTCTTGTTAAGAAATTTTGTAAATAATTTGGCACAAAACGACTTTTATATTAGATAAAGAGGAATGAGTTAGTATATGTGTATAAAATGGCTTATGTCTGGCACTATTCAACAGTGCATGTTAGTCCAAGTGATTGAGAGTTCAAGTTTCGTGTTAGTGTAACTTATGAGTAAACTAGATAGTAACTAGGCAGTAGTTTTAAAAAGAAAAAAAAAGTTTTGTGATTGGAGTAGGTTATATACAAAAGTGATTGCGCACCTACACGTTTTGAATAAGCGACATTAATTCACCTAAAGATAAATAAGAATAACTTGAGATGCTTTAGAATTAAGGTTATCATTGGCTTTCGACTTAGCTCGATCTAGAACTGATATATGGAAATTAAAAAAAGAAAAAAAAAAAGAATGATAATCCGCATCATCTAAGCAGCCCATGCCAATCCGTCTCAAAGGCCACGTGGAAGGTTAATTGCAGAACATTAACAATATTTTGGGTGTGTTAGGAATCCTGTGTGGAGTTCCACTCTTCAACTGCTAGGCTTCCATCATATGGGCAATATGGAAATTGAACGAAGAATAGACAAGTAAAATAACCCAAGTTTCCTAAATGTGAACTATGGCATATAACATTGTAACTAATCGACATTGGTTATTGTTGTACGTATGATCAAAATTCATACACTCGTTTAAGATACAAATCATTGACAAATAAGAATCAAAGTTCCTTGAAACAAAATTCAACAAGAGCTTTTATACCAACAAAAATAATAAGAAAGAAAACTTCTACAAATGAAACCAACTCTAGAAATTGACAGCTCAAAGATTAATTTTCAATAGATCATGAAAAGGTATAAATACATGGAAAATGATAAATATGGAATATCCTAAACTTAAGGTACAAGCCGGGGAAGAGAAGGACGTAAATGATGAAGATAAACTAATATCTAAAATCTGATACTGTAACATCCAAAATTTCAAATAAATTTAAACTTTTAAAAACATGTCAAGTTCATCAAAATATTACAACTTTGTTTTCAAAACATTGTTTATCAGAGTCTTATCCCCAAAAATAACATAATAGTAGGAGCTGTACGATCACGCCTTGGCCTTGCCGCGATCCCCTGATGTACCTGAAACAATAAACTGAAATTGTAATCCCGAAAGCTTAGTGAGTTACCCCAAAATACCGATACACATACAGTCCACATAACAATGTCAACATTAACATATCATATCAATCAAAACAAAACAGCATGCTCTGGGTCCACAGCTTTGCAAGCTGGACTACCCCTGGGCCCTCAGTACGAGTCTGGAATGCCTACCGGGCCCTCAGCTCGTATCTGGAATGCCATCGAGCCCTCAGTACGACTCTGGAATGCCTACCGGGCCCTCAGCTCGTATCTGGAATGCTCAAGAGTCCTCAGTATGAGTCTGGAATGCCTACCGGTCCCTCAGCTCATATCTGGAATACTCACGGGTTTGTTGGCTACTGCACGGAGCAGTACAACCTCAACCCACTTGTCACAACCCTGAACCGGACGGTGGAAACGTCTGAGGGCTCTTGTGACTCTAATTGAATATCATCACAATGAATATACATGAATCGTAACATAATTCATCACCATGCATTTAAATATTACAACTGATATCGTTTACATTCAATACATTGTTTTAGACGTTACAATTTCATAACATAAACCATTCGATAGTAAATCTAAGCAAAACACCATGACATCACTTGGTACTTATTCTTCGATTTACCTGTTACCTGAGAATACAAGTTATTTTGGAGAATACAAGTTATTTTGGAAAAACGTCAACATATGAAATGTTAGTGAGTTCATAAGTAATGTTATGGAAAATGATTTTTGTGAAGTTTGAAAACCCAAAAAATCCGATATTTTCTGAAAAGAGTATTGTTTATAAAAAAAGTGCGAAGATCCGTAAATATGCTTGTCGATTTTGTAAACATGTATAATTATTGAACTTTGTATACATCACATAGGTAAAAATGTTGAACCTCCCGGGAAAACCCGATGTTTTCCCATTATGTAAAATTACATGTCTTGTTTATTGTTATACCGATACGACGATTGTTTTTTTATTACCCAGGTGACATTGGATTAATTATGGGTTGTGAGTTGTTACGATCACGCATTAATGAAAATGACTAGTTTATAACTACAAATTACGAACGATCCTTAAGGCGTCGTCCGTACTACTCACTTAATCCAACCACCCTAACTTCTCTTGATTTACGCCAAGAATCTGTTTACTCGATTTCTCATAGCCCCACAACCGAGGAGAAAGGAGGGTACAAAGCCCCCTTTATTTCCACAAGTTATTCAAGGCTATCGGGAATGCAAAAGGCACTTGGCCCGACTCGCATTTGACTTCTTGACTTCACTAGCAGTACTAATGGACCCTTGGGGCCCAACAGCACAATAGAGCTATTGAAAGTCCTTTTACATGGAATTAGATCATGGAAGGCCCATTAACATGTAAGCGCGTTCCCTTCGGGCCCAAAGATCATGTTATTGGGCTAGCAAGGCCCAACAAGCACGATTTGAAACTTCAAGCCCAAAGATTGAATGTTGACTCCTCGTAGTTATCACGTGTTTATTGAAGTACTATGGTTTATTGATTTTTGTTTTGTTATTGATTCAAGACCGAATCAATTCGTTTGGTAACGATATTGGTTGTTGAAAGTGTATTTGTTATTACGTTTCGCCGGTAGTCGTGGATCTCGTATTTTGTATTAAGGAATTTATTTGTTTAAAAGTAAGATTTTTACCTTTTCACAACCCTTCTTTCATAAAATTAGCACTTTTAGTCCTTTATATAAAAGAATTTCCATTTTAGTCCTTAAACCATTTTTCTTGACACTTTGGTATCATAACTTGTTGAAAAGACATTTTTAGCCCAAATTTATTTTTCAAACAGCTTTAGTCCTTCCTGAATGAATTTTGCTCGGTTAGAACCCCCAGTTTCGCAATTTTTACAGTTTTGGCCCAAAATAGAAATTTTTTACATTTTTGATCCTTTTTGAATTTGAAAAGCATTTTTGACCTTTGAAATGGTTTTAATACACTTCAAATCCACTGTTTTACAGAAAACTTCCTTTTCAGCCCCTCAAACTTGAAAATCTTGCATATTGAAGCTTATTGGGCCGAAAAGCCCAAGTTTAGCCCATTAAGTGCAAAATTTACATTTTAAATCCTTCAAAAATGTTTTGTTTCAGAAAAATTATTATAGAAGCTGTTTGGACCCTTTTGACCCTCCAGAAACTATAATTTGTCGGTTTGGGCCCTTAGTTTTGTATTTTTGACAATTTAAGCCCAAAAATGGGTTTTATGTTCAAGTATGTTTCTTGACTTGATTAGTGTAAAATGGTTTGAGTTATGTTTATTTCCTTCCTCATGTTTTAGATCTTGGTTTTTACACACTTTTTGGATAACATATTCATCACAACACATGATATCACACACAAACATGCATCAAATCACACATAGCATATATTTACACATAGATCTACACATTTACTTGTATTCTCCCCCATAAAACTCATAAAAACCGAAAAGAAGGGGGTATGAAACTCACCTTGGGTTGTGTTTTCGGTTTTGAAGAAGATTTGGAGAAGTTTGGTGCTATTTTCGGCCCTAGCCAGTTCCTTGGATGGATCTTGAACTTAGTGGGTTCTAAGATGCAAGATCATGAACTTGAATGGATTAAGAGATAATTTTTGATGACAAGAAGTAGCTAGATTATGGATCTAAGCAATATCTTACCTTAGATGAAGAATTTGTAGGATGATTCCCTTAAAGACTCCCTAGATCTCGAAAATTTGGAGAGAAATGGAGAGAGTTTCTTGAGAGAAAAATTTTAAGTGAAGTGTGTGTGTGTGTTTGTTTGGTTTCGGCCGAGAGGGAGAGAGAGGGAGAAGAAGAGAGAGTGCTTGCATGGAAAAATAAGATTGCATGGATGTTTGAAGTGTAAAACTTAGATATCCTCCATATAAAAATGATGTGTCATGCAAGAAGTCAACTTTCTCTTTTCCTTTTGGGCCTGGGCCAAGAATTAGGGGAAAGAGAAGAGGGTTTTGGGCCTTAAATGCTTAAGCCCAATTTTCATGGTTATGTTGAGTGATTTTTGGTCCAAATAATTATAAATGTGATTTTTATAACCTATTAGGGCTAAATTAGGTTAATTATGGCCCAATATGGTTCATTTAAATAATTTATTTCATTCTAGGCCCAATATGGCCCAAAATATTGAAATAAATGGAAGTGGGTCCAATTAGAGCCCATTCAAGAGTTCTAAGCCCAAGATAGTCCAATTGGAAGCTTATTGATCCATTGGGCCCAATAAGGAAATCCTAATCCAAAATGGACTTAAACAAGGATTTCTAAGGTTTCCAATTGTTTGCTGACTATTTGCAGTGCTTGTATGAAGTGTTTGATTGAAATTTTGTTGTCTTAGAGTAAGCATCATACATGCTTTCATGTTTTTGATTCATAATTGACATAAGTGTTGTAGTTACAAGGCACAAAAATTTCTAGTTGTGACATCATCCCCCCGTTAGAGGGAATTTCGTCCTGAAATTCTTTTGAAAGCTAGATTTGAGAATGCTAGAATAGATGAGGGTACTTTTGCTTGATTTGGTCTTCGCGTTCCCACGTGAATTCTGGTCCACGCTTTGCGTTCTGGACCATCCGTTTGTGGGTGATAAGTAGTGCTCATATCGAGATGGGTTCCCAGTGCTTTCTGAAGTGACTATCAAAAACGTGACGTGAATCTACTATCTCTATATGAGATGATAGATACTGGCACTCCGTGAAGTCTCACGATTTCTTGAATGTATATTCTTATCAGTCTCTCCATCTTGTAGGATTCTTTTATTGGCAGGAAATGGGCGGATTTCGTCAGTCGGTCAACTATTACCCATATAGTGTCCAATCCGTCCGACGTCTTGGGTAGCTTGGTCACAAAGTCCATAGAAATCCCTTCCCATTTCCACTCGGGGATTTCTGGTTGCTGTAATAACCCCGAGGGCTTTTGGTACTCTACCTTTACTTTGGCGCAAGTAAGGCATTTGCTGACATAGGTGGCAATTTCTGCCTTCATGTTAGGCCACCAATAATGCTGTTTAATATCAATGTACATTTTGTCCGAACCTGGATGGATAGATTATCGCGTCTTGTGAGCTTCATTCATGACTACCTCCCTAAATCCTCCAAGTTTAGGGATCCAAATACGGTTCATGAAGTAGTATACTCTGTCCTCTTTCATCTCGAGATTCTTCTCCATTCCGCGTAATGCTTCGCTTGCTCTGTTTTCTGCCTTCATGGCATCTGAATGGACTGCCCCTGATATGAGTGGTTAGGTGAGATTGGATTGTTATCGAGAGAGTTTTCACGCGACGGCTAGAGTACTCTTTACGGCTCAAGGCATTAGCTACCACGTTGGCCTTGCCTGGGTGATACTTGATTTCGCACTCGTAATCGTTTAATAGTTCAACCCATCTTCATTTCCTCATATTCAGCTCTTTCTAATTCAAGATGTGCTGGAGACTCTTGTGGTCCGTGAAGATGGTGCACTTTGTACCATAGAGGTAATGCCTCCAAATCTTTAGAGCGAAGACCACTGCTCCCAGTTCTAGATCATGGGTTGTATAATTCACTTTGTGTGTCTTTAGTTGGTGGGATGCGTAAGCTATCACTTTTCCACGCTGCATGAGAACGCAACCTAAACCCTGGTTTGATGCGTCACAATAGACCACGAAATCTTCCGTTCCCTCTGGTAGAGATAGTACCGGGGCACTGCAGAGTGCTTGCTTCAGAGTTCAGAATGCAGCTTCTTGCTTGTCCGTCCATTTGAATGGTACGCCCTTTTGTGTAAGCGAGGTAAGTGGCCTGGCGATCTTAGAGAAGTTCTGAATGAACCTCCTGTAGTAACCTGCTAGGCCTAAGAATTGGCGAATTTCTGTGGGTGTTGTCGGAACTGCCCATCCTTCGATGGATTTGACCTTAGAAGGATCCACATGTATTCCTTCCTGACTAACAACATGACCCAAAAAGTTCACGCTACGGAGCCAGAACTCACATTTGGGGAGTTTTGCGTATAGCTTCTCCGTTCGCAGTGTTTCCAGGATTTGTCGGAGATGTTGGCCATGCTCTTCTTCACTTCGGGAATAGACTAGAATGTCGTCGATGAAAACAATAACAAAGTTATCGAGGAATGGTCGGCATATTTGATTCATTAGGTCCATGAATGCGGCAGGGGCATTCGTTAGGCCGAAGGGCATTACGACAAATTCATAATGTCCATAACGAGTTCGGAAAGCGGTTTTGGGAATATCCTCTTCCAAGACCTTGAGTTGATGGTACCCAGATCATAGATCTATCTTAGAAAAGTAACTGGCTCCTTGGAGCTGGTCAAATAGATCATCGATTCGTGGGAGTGGATAGGGATTTTTGACAGTGAGCTTGTTTAGCTCCCTGTAATCGATGCACATCCTAAAAGATCCGTCCTTCTTTTTGACAAAGAGAACCGGAGCTCCCCATGGCGAGTAGTTGGGTCGGATGAATCCTTTGCTCAGGAGTTCGATGAGTTGGCTGGACAATTCCTGCATTTCAGTAGGAGCTAGTCGGTAAGGAGATTTAGCGAGGGGAGTTGCTCCTGGAACGAGATCAATTCGGAACTCAACTTGTCTCTCTGGGGGTACTCCAGGAAGATCTTCAAGAAATACGTCTGGAAATTCACGCGCTACTGGAATGTCTCGAATATTAACCTCTCCCTTGGTTTTATCCACTATATGAGCCAAGAACGTCAAATTGTTCTTGCGCAGATGCTTCTGTGCCTGGATGCACGAGATGAGGCGAAGGTTCGTGCTAGGTTTGTCTTCGTAAATAACTAGGGTTCCGTGATTGGGAAGGTGAAGGCAAACGGCCTTCTCGTGACACATAATTTCAGCATGGTGGGGGCTTAACCAATCCATGCCAACAATCACATTAAAACTCCTGATGGAAACATGCATTAAGTCTATTCGGAAGACGTATTGATTTAGAGTTAGGGTACATCCGACGTAGATTTCCCTAGTGGATTCAGTTTTCCCATTGGCCATTTCCACCGTAAAGGTTTCATTGAGCTTCTGGGGTTGTTGTTTTACTATATGTTTAAACTTATTGCTCACAAAACTTCGTTCTGCTCCGGTATCAAATAGGATGCATGCATAAGTGTGGTTTAGGAGGAACGTACCGGTAACGACAGCGGGATCCTGAACCGCTTCTCCATGACCCATGGTTAGCATCCTTCCTGTTCCTCCATTTCCGGGATTGTTGTTGTTGGGGCAATTTCGACGGAAATGCCCAGTCCGTCCACATCTGTGACATCCCCAAAATCTCGGCCAGAAAAGACCGATTTCATTTATGCTTTTTAAACATTTTCAGAGTAAATCCTTTTAATTTTAAAAGAGATGAGGAATTTGTTCCCAAAAACAAAACATGATAAAATAGATATTTATCAAAACATTTCATATAGAAATATGATTTCATTTCATAATCAAAAGTCGGGATGTCATGTTCCGATACAGATCATAAAGCATAAACGATAACATTACAAGTCATTCAACAAATATATACATATACAGACTTGTAAACAAAACAACTTGATGTTTCGCCCATCTTAAGCTCTTGCGCCACTTCCTGTAATACAAATAATTTGAGTGGGTCAGGCTTGGGAGCCTGGTGAGCATATAGGGTTTTCAACCCACAATAAATAATTATATTTAATTTAACCAATCCATAATAAACCCGATTACCCATTCCCGTTATCCTCACTTTACGTCCCTAAAATAACATCTATTATAAGGAACCTAATTCAGGATTTTCATCGGGACAGACATTACTGCAGAGAGGCTTCCTCAACAATAAGTGCCCTAAAGGCAACCATGTGAGGGATAGAGTACACCGGTGAACACGTCGTCCACAACACCTACAGGTAATGAGCCTGCTAGTCTTCCACAGGACAGTCTAGAATAGTCCGTGGTCGTCATCCATACTCTGCTGAATGACTAGAATAACACCAATAACACCGAGGCCTCTCATCTGTTTATTTCACACCAATTATCTACCCATGTTCTACCCAACATATTAGTAGATAAAAATATACATTTTTATACATTGTTTAAAAACCTGTATAGCATGCTTTAATCAATACATATTCCACATAACAGATGAGGCATACACACATAACACGTATTTCATAGAGAATATATCAGAACTATGAGATAGAAGAGAGTGAATATACATTCACACATATAACAACAAAATATATACACATAGCACGTATTTTATATAGATAACTTCATAATATTGCGTTGGAATGAAAATGACTACACACTCACTTGATCGGAAGACGATCGGGCAGCACTACGGCTTGCAGAAGTAGTGTTTCTCCGTAGATCTGGAAAATCTTCACAAAAACCGGGTTCCTCGCGGGCAGGGCTTCGGCTCGGAAATCTCACTTCTCGGGATCCTCGGGACTTCGGAACTTGCTTCGGGCTCGGGAATAATATCGAGGCTTCGGGATATGATTGGCACGCAAAACGATGCAAAACTTAGAGAGAAAGTAAGAAAAATCGCAAGGAAAATGGTTGATCTCGAGTTCTATTTATAGGCTGCTGGGTATGGGATTACGCTGGGCGTAATTTCAATTTACGTTGGGCGTACTCGGGTTACGCTAGGCATACTTTGACGTCACTGCGTGCGTTGACCGGTGGCACTCGAGTATTGGTCAGACAAGTTGCATCCGACTGAGTACGCTGGGCGTACTCAAATTACGCTCGGCGTAATTTGACTCGTCAACTTCTAAATTGCGTAACTTTCGCATACGAGCTCCATTTTCGACGTTCTTTATATCCACGCGTAAGTGAGACCATACTCTACAACTTTCATTTAGACTCCATTGGCTAATTTTGACTTTATTTTTATTATTTATTTTTAGAAGGCCGGGACAGAAAAACTTCGTTATAAATTCATAACTTCTTCGTCTGACGTCCGTTCTCGCCTAACTTTTCATCGTTTCGCTACTAACAACGAGATCTTCGATTCTCGTTTAGATTGTTTCGGCTAAAAACCGCTCGATCTCAAATCGAGTATTCGGGCTGCATACTGCCAAGTCGAAACTTCAGAAAATCATAACTTCCTCATACGAAGTCAGATTTGGGCGTTCTATATATATTCGGAAACCTCGTTTCAGCTACTACAACATTATCCAATGATATCAAGTTTATTTTACACTTAAAGTTTGACGCTTATTTTATTCTTAAATTAATCACATCACATAATTAAGCAATTAAGCACAAAACACATAATACTCAAATAATAATACGTTCTTATTATTTCAAATTGGGGTTACAAAGGTTAACCTAGACTATTACATTGCTAAAATGGCAAGCCCAGAAACACGGGCGTTACAATTCTCCCCACCTTAGGATGATTCCGTCCCCGTAATCACACATCAGCAAACAAATGCGGATAGCGACTCATCATATCATTCTCCGTCTCCCAGGTGAGATTCGGCCCATTCACGTGTTTACATTGGACAAGCACTAACTCGACCATCTTACGTCGCAATTTCTTAGTCTTTTGGTCAACGATTGCCTCTGGTTCTTCAATCAACCTTTTGTTCTCATCGATTCTCAACTCCGAAAGTGGTATCATGTCGGGAACTTCTCCCGTGAACTTCCTCAAATAACACATATGAAAAGTGTTATGAATTCCATTCAGTTCTTCTGGTAGTTCGAGCTTGTAAGCTTGGTTCCCAATTCTCTGAAGAACTTTAAACGGTCCAATAAACCTTGGACTTAACTTTCCCCTTTTACCAAATCTTATAAGTCCCTTCCACGGCGAGACTTTAAGCAAAACCGAATCTCCAACTTCAAAAGTCATCGGTCTTCGCTTTTTGTCAGCATAGCTCTTTTGACGGTCCTGAGCTGCTAACATTCTTTCCCTAATTATTTTCAACTTTTCAGCAGTTTGATGGACTATCTCCGGTCCCATAAACTGCTTTTCCCCAGCCTCAAGCCAACAAGACGGCGTATGACACTTCTGTCCATACAATGCTTGATAAGGTGCCATCTTAATGCTCGAGTGGAAACTATTATTATAGGAAAATTCTACCAAAGGTAAATGTTCATCCCAATTACCTAGGAATTCCAGGGTACATGCTCTCAGCATATCTTCAAGTGTTTGTATTGTTCTTTCGCTCTGACAATCAGTCTGCGGATGGTAAGCTGTACTTAAACACAACTTGGTACTCAATTCCTCTTGTAGACTTTTCCAAAATCGTGAGGTGAAACGGCTATCACGATCCGACACAATCGTTGACGGAACACCGTGAAGCCTCACAATTTCCTTCACGTAAGAATTCGCAAGCTTTTCCATAGACCATTTCTCATTGGCTGCTATGAAATGCGCACCCTTAGTGAATCGATCAATGACCACCCAAATCATGTCGTGACCACTCTTTGTTCTGGGCAGTTTAGTGACAAAATCCATAGCAATGTCTTCCCACTTACCCATAGGCATAGGTAAAGGTTCTAAACTCCCTTATGGTTTCTGATGTTGTGCCTTGACTCTTGCACAAGTCACACACTCGGCCACATACTTCGCAATGTCGAGCTTCATCGTCGACCACCAATAATAGGGTTTCAGGTCCCTATACATTTTTGTGCTACCGGGATGAATCAAGTACATGGTTTTGTGAGCTTCTTCCATCAGAAGATCTCTGACTCCTCCTGTCTTAGGTATCCAAATCCGATCTTGGAACACCTTCAGTCCGTGACTGTTTACACCGAACACCAACGTTTTGCCCAAAAGTTCCTCCTTTCGGTCATTCTTCTCAGAAGCTTCGCTTTGAGCTTTCTTTATACTTTCCAAAATAGTCGAGACAACTTCAATTCTCAACGTTCTTGGCCTTCTCCTTTTAAGATTGACTTTCCGACTGAGAGCATCAGCAACAACATTGGCTTTACCAGGGTGGTAAAGTATCTCACAGTCGTAGTCTTTAAGTAATTCCAGCCAGCGTCGTTGCCTCATATTCAATTCTTTCTGACCAAAGAGATATTGGAGACTCTTATGATCAGTAAAAAGTTTGCACTTCGTGCCATAGAGGTAATGCCTCCATATTTTCAGAGCGAAAACTACCGCTGCCAACTCCAAATCATGAGTCGGGTAGTTCTTTTCATGCTCTTTCAGTTGTCGAGATGCAAATGCTATCACCTTTTCTCTTTGGGTCAAAACACAACCCAATCCAACCCCAGACGCATCGCTATAAACAGCGAAGTCTTCAACTCCATCGGGTAGAGAAAGTATCGGTGCCTCGCATAGTTTCTTCTTTAGCTTCTCGAATGCTTCTTTATGCTTATCATTCCAAGCATAAGTAGCTCCTTTGTGGGTCAAAGCTGTCAACGGAGTAGCGATCCAAGAAAAGCCTTGGATAAACCTTCGGTAATATCCGGCTAATCCTAAAAAGCTTCGAATCTCCGTGGGATTCTTTGGTTGTTCCCATTTCATCACAGCTTCGATCTTCGCTTGATCAACCATTATCCCTTCTTGGTTGACCACGTGACCCAAGAATTGGACTTCACGAATCCAAAAATCACATTTGGAGAACTTAGCATACAGCTTCTCCTTCTTCAAGACTTCTAACACTTCTCGCAAGTGTCTTCCATGCTCTTCTTGGCTTTTTGAATAAATCAGAATGTCATCTATGAACACTATCACAGATTTATCAAGGAACGGATTACAAACGCTGTTCATTAAATCCATGAATGTTGCTGGAGCATTGGTTAGTCCAAGCGACATAACCAAGAACTCATAGTGTCCATATCGCGTTCTGAATGCAATCTTCTCTATATCCTGCTCTCTTACTTTCAGCTGATGATATCTTGACCTCAGGTCGATCTTTGAAAAATAACTTGAACCTTGTAGTTGATCGAATAGGTCATCAATCCTCGGCAACGGGTATCTAATCTTTATTGTTGCCTTATTCAGCTCTCGGTAATCAATGCACATCCTCATGCTTCCATCTTTCTTCTTTATGAATAACACCGGAGCTCCCCAGGGTGATGAACTAGGTCTTATGAAACCTTTGTCCAATAACTCCTGAAGTTGCATCATTAGCTCCTTCATCTCCGTTGGTGCTAATCGATAAGGTGCTTTTGCAATTGGCATTGTTCCGGGCAACAAGTCGATACGAAATTCTACTTGCCGATCGGGTGTTAATCCAGGAATATCTTCGGGAAATACTTCCGGATAATCACACACAACAGGAATATTTTGCATCACCTTCTTTTCTTTCTTAGCGTCGTTCACGAATGCTAAGTATGATGTACAACCCTTGGTCAAACATTTTATGGCTTTCATTAGAGAAATGATTCCAGAATTTACTCTACGTTTATCTCCGTACACCATAAACGATTCCTTCCCAGGCGGGTTCACTTTCACTATTTTCTTCTTGCATAAAATTTCGGCATCATTGGCGCTAAGCCAATCCATTCCCAAAACGATGTCGAAACTGTTAAGTTTGATAGGCAATAATTCCTCGTGGAACTTATTCCCATTCAGATCAATTAAGATGTTTTTCATATGATGGCTAACAGGTACAAACTTGCCACTAGCAACTTCGACTAATAAGGCATTATCTAGTATATCAATAGGCAAAGCTAGTTTTCTACCAAATTCATGCGATATAAAGGAGTAGTTGGCTCCAGAATCAAATAAAATTTGGGTAGGCAATTTGTTAATGAGAAAGGTACCTGAAGCGACATCAGCTTCATCTTTAGCAGCTTCCAGTGTCATCTAGAATGCTCTCGCCTTTGGCTTTGGCGGAATGTTGGGTCTTGCTGCTTCCTTCTTTTTCGGTCAATCCCTTGAGATGTGCCCCTCCTCACCACAACCATAACAAAAATTCTTGGTGAAGGTGCAGTCGTTGGCATAATGCCCTAGCTTTCCACATTTGAAGCATGTGGTTTCCCCGCCACACTTCCCCTGATGCTTCTTCTTGCACTTGTCGCACCATTTCGCCTCTACCTTTCCTCCACTTCCCTTCGAACTAGACTTCGAGAATTTACTTTTCTTGCTGGACCCTGAAAATCCATCGATTTTCCTCTTCTCACCAACCTCTGACCTTTCTAGACCTTTTTCCCTGATCTGGGTCTCAACATTTCTAACAGCCCAGATGGTGGATTTCAATGTGGTTGCTTGCTTAACCATTGGACCATAGTCTGCTGGTAGTCCAAGGGCAAACTTGTTGACCTTAGAGAGCTCTATAGGCACCAAATATGGGATAAACTTCATCTTTTCTATGAAACTTGCAACGTATTCAGTAACGCTCAATTTCCCTTTCTTCAAATTCTGAAACTCATTACTGATTTCCAGAAGGTCCTGCTCGGAGCAGTATTGCAGTTTTAGTTGTTCCACAAAGTCTTCCCAAGACATTTTGCTTGCTTCTCCCTTGGGCATAGAGTCAGCTAACAACTTCCACCAACTCAACACACCAGATTTTAGCAGAGGGATCGCAAGAGCGGTCTTCTGCCTGTTGCTGCATTTGCAACTTTCAAACATAGTCTCCATTTCGGAGACCCAGTCCATAACTTGCACTGGCGTCGGACTTCCGGATAGACATGGTGGTTTGGACGCCATGAAATCCTTGTACTTACACCCACGACCATCGTTTCCTCCATACTGGTTGTTGCGTCGAACCACTGGTGGGTTGTCTTGACCAATGATCCCACTAAAGTTTTCTCCTTCAGACTGCCCTCCATTCTCGTCGGGCTCATCCACTTGAATTGACGGTTCTTCACGATTCTGCCTAAGCAGACGTCTTGTTTCTTCCATCTGACGATCCAACATCGTTTGAATCATCATTTGTACACCAGCCATTGTTATCGGCTCAGGTGCATCAGCTACAATAGGTACTTGTTGAATTACAGGTGGTTGATTCCTGTTTTCATCAGCATTTCCAACTCCGCTTCTTTTTCTCACCATTTTTGATCTATACACCGAATAAGGTGAAATTAAATCCTCTTTCACGATAAGATTTCAAATCATCCTTATTACTCCAAACGATTACATGCTAGTTCTAATATCGTATACATACGCTTAGAATCCTAAACACATAAACCTTCAGATCCGGTTGGCAACAAACCGTAGATCCGAACAAATAATATCATATATGGCAACATATAACATTTAGAAAATAAAAGCATTTTAGGCAACTTTCTTAAAATAAACTAGTGCTCATGTCTAAAATTTATCAGACACACATCTCACAATCTCCACTTAGCATACTAAGTTTAAGTCTAGAAATCCTACAAATTCCTAGTTCGCTTAAACTAATGCTCTGATACCAACTGTGACATCCCCAAAATCTCGGCTAGAAAAGACCGATTTCATTTATGCTTTTTAAACATTTTCAGAGTAAATCCTTTTAATTTTAAAAGAGATGCGGAATTTGTTCCCAAAAACAAAACATGATAAAATAGATATTTATCAAAACATTTCATATAGAAATATGATTTCATTTCATAATCAAAAGTCGGGATGTCATGTTCCGATACAGATCATAAAGCATAAACGATAACATTACAAGTCATTCAACAAATATATACATATACAGACTTGTAAACAAAACAACTTGATGTTTCGCCCATCTTAAGCTCTTGCGCCACTTCCTGTAATACAAATAATTTGAGTGGGTCAGGCTTGGGAGCCTGGTGAGCATATAGGGTTTTCAACCCACAATAAATAATTATATTTAATTTAACCAATCCATAATAAACCCGATTACCCATTCCCGTTATCCTCACTTTACGTCCCTAAAATAACATCTATTATAAGGAACCTAATTCAGGATTTTCATCGGGACGGACATTACTGCAGAGAGGCTTCCTCAACAATAAGTGCCCTAAAGGCAACCATGTGAGGGATAGAGTACACCGGTGAACACGTCGTCCACAACACCTACAGGTAATGAGCCTGCTAGTCTTCCACAGGACGGTCTAGAATAGTCTGTGGTCGTCATCCATACTCTGCTGAATGACTAGAATAACACCAATAACACCGAGGCCTCTCATCTGTTTATTTCACACCAATTATCTACCCATGTTCTACCCAACATATTAGTAGATAAAAATATACATTTTTATACATTGTTTAAAAACCTGTATAGCATGCTTTAATCAATACATATTCCACATAACAGATGAGGCATACACACATAACACGTATTTCATAGAGAATATATCAGATCTATGATATAGAAGATAGTGAATATACATTCACACATATAACAACAAAATATATACACATAGCACGTATTTTATATAGAATACTTCATAATATTGCGTTGGAATGAAAATGACTACACACTCACTTGATCGGAAGATAATCGGGCAGCACTACGCCTTGCAGAAGTAGTGCTTCTCCGTAGATCTGGAAAATCTTCACAAAAACCGGGCTCCTCGCGGGCAGGGCTTCGGCTCGGAAATCTCACTTCTCGGGATCCTCGGGACTTTGGAACTTGCTTCGGGGCTCAGGAATAATACCGGGGCTTCGGGATATGATTGGCATGCAAAACGATGCAAAACTTCGAGAGAAAGTAAGAAAAATCGCAAGGAAAATGGCTGATCTCGAGTTCTATTTATAGGCTGATGGGTCTGGGATTACGCTGGGCGTAATTTCAATTTATGCTGGGCGTACTCGGGTTACGCTGGAGCGTACTTTGACGTCACTGCGTGCGTCGACCGGTGGCACTCGAGTATTGGTCAGACAAGTTGCATCTGACTGAGTACGTTGGGGGCACTCAAATTACGCTCGGCGTAATTTGACTCGTCAACTTCTAAATTGTGTAACTTTCGCATACAAGCTCCATTTTCGACGTTCTTTATATCCACGCGTAAGTGAGACCATACTCTACAACTTTCATTTAGACTCCATTGGCTAATTTTGACTTTATTTTTATTATTTATTTTTAGAAGGCCGGGACAGAAAAACTTCGTTATAAATTCATAACTTCTTCGTCTGACGTCCGTTCTCGCCTAACTTTTCATCGTTTCGCTACTAACAACGAGATCTTCGATTCTCGTTTAGAATGTTTCGGCTAAAAACCGCTCGATCTCAAATCGAGTATTCGGGCTGCATACTGCCAAGTCGAAACTTCAGAAAATCATAACTTCCTCATACGAAGTCAGATTTGGGCGTTCTATATATATTCGGAAACCTCGTTTCAGCTACTACAACATTAGCCAATGATATCAAGTTTATTTTACACTTAAAGTTTGACGCTTATTTTATTCTTAAATTAATCACATCACATAATTAAGCAATTAAGCACAAAACACATAATACTCAAATAATAATACGTTCTTATTATTTCAAATTGGGGTTACAAAGGTTAACCTAGACTATTACATTGCTAAAATGGCAAGCCCAGAAACATGGGCGTTACAACATCCATAGCAAGTGTGAGTTGGTCCTGCATTGTTGCCTCCGTTGTCGGTGTTGTTGTTGTTGCGGTTATTGTTGTTGTGGTTTCCCTGTTGTTGGTTCTGAGGAGGGTAAGTCCTGCAGTACTTTGTCTTGTGCCCCTTCCGATTGCAACTGGTGCATTGCATCTCCCTGCATTCTCCATTGTGATGGAGACCGCACTTGTTGCACTTAGGAAGATTACCGGAATAAGGTCTAGGAGCACTTGGAGTAGCTGAGGCTGGAGCAGGTGGTGTGGAAGGAACTTGAGTGGTTGCAGCGTTAACTGCCACCGTTTGTTGCTTCTTGGATGATTCGGAGCCTTGGCGTCCTTTCCTCTTACTATTCTTCCCCTTTTTGTTGTCGCTTTCCTTCTTTGCTTCAGTCTCCACTGGCTTCTCACCCTTCTTGTTGTTATGGTCATACAGCTTCTTGGCCAATCTCTTGGCGCTGTCGAATGTCTCGGGATTTGCAGCTATCATGTTTCCTTGGATCGGGGAGGTTAGTCCCCAGATGAATCGCTCGATCTTCTTTCCTTCTGTGGTGATCATGCCAGGGCATAACAGAGACAGTTCACTGAACCTTGATATGTATGCATCTATATCCGAGTTTCGGACGGTGAGGTTCCACAGCTCTTGTTCCATTTTCTGAATTTTGCCACGAGGGCAGTATTCAGCCATCAGCATTTCTTTCATTTCTGCCCATGACATGGAATTGGCTACGGGGAGTGTCATGGCTTCCACGTGTCCATTCCACCAAGTGAGCGCTTGGTCAACAAGAGTGCATGCGGCAAATTTGACTTTCATCTCCTCAGGGCATTCGCATATCTCGAATACCGATTCCACCTTCTCGATCCATCGTTTCAGGGTAATTATTCCTCCAATGTCGTTGAAGGTTCGTGGTTTGGTGTTGGTGAAGTCCTTGTAGGAGCACGTTTTGGTATGTCCTTGATTCACCCCATTGTTTGAGCTTCCGGCACCTGGTCCGTTGGCTCCTCCATTGTTCCCTTGGTTAATTTGGGCCATTGCCGCGGTGACCGCGGCCGACACTGCTGCCTGAAAGGCATCAGAGTTGAATTTGGGAGGGTTTGGCTCAGGGTTTCTGTGGGTGGGTCGTCGAGGCATCTTTCTGCCACCTAAACATAAAGTCGGGGTACATAGCATGGGTCCTAATGACCTAGTACTAAAACTGATACGGCTATCCCTAGTCGTGGTGAAAGGTGCCCGGGGGTGGTGCTGAGGAGGTGGATGCTCGTTGAAGACGGGCCACCTGTCGTTCTGCATCCTGGAGTCGGGACTCCCACCTCACTTGCCTCATGTGGAACTCTTGAAGGACGTCTTGTGTCTCCTGCTCTGCACGCTCGAACCTAGTCCACAACTGACGTACCTGGTCGGCGGTACTCTGAGCTAGGTCGTCGGTGTTCCGTAATCGTCTCACCATGACCAGAAGGGCTCAACCGGCCGGTCCTCCATCCCTTAGGTCAAAGAATTCGCGTGACATGCCGAATGGGGGTCTTTGTCCCTGCTGCCTGCTCCATCTCCAAAGATCAATACCCTATGGGGGTGTAGGACCAGTGGGGCCTACCCGGTAAGCGGGCACCCTAATCGGATTAGGGGGGTTGATGAATTCGAACTCCGCGTCCGAATCACCCCCTTCGCCATCGCTGGGTTCCTCCTCGAGGCTTCCTTCATCTTCTTCCTCCTCCTGATCTTCCACTGGTTCGGCAGGTTTGGCAGGTTCGCCCTCGATTTCTGCCTCCGGTTCCCCGTCAGATTCTTCTTCGGGGTCTTCCTCGGGCTCTTCTTCAGGCTCTTCGTCCAACCATCCGTTATTTCCATGGTTTGGGAAATAAGGATCCCCGGGGTGATGGAAACCAGCCATGTCGTCTGCGAGAGTGTATAATTATGCTAATATCATACATATGCCGCTTTAATTGTTAAACATACTGAATTCGGTGTTCTCTTCTTGGGGATTACGGGGTACGTTTTTAGGTTCCCTAGCTATCACGATTTCCTCAAGACATGTGATGGTTGTACCTTGGAAGGAATGTATTTGATCAGGCTACATCCACTACTTGATACAACTAAGAACATTCCTGGCTTAACCGAGATACTAGCCTTATCTTGTTTGGTTCGGTATTATGTTCTTTTTCCTAATACAAGCAAGGGTGTTTTTATTGTTATGTTTTACTTGTTTTGTTCAGAGTTGTGTTAGTCCCTCTTTTGGTTTATAGTTGCATATCAATGTGTGGTTAGATATGCTAGTTCACTATAAACAGAGCTCTGATACCAACCTGTCACACCCCCGAACCGGACGGTGGAAACGTCTGAGGGCTCTTGTGACTCTAATTGAATATCATCACAATGAATATACATGAATCGTAACATAATTCATCACCATGCATTTAAATATTACAACTGATATCGTTTACATTCAATACATTGTTTTAGACGTTACAATTTCATAACATAAACCATTCAATAGTAAATCTAAGCAAAACACCATGACATCACTTGGTACTTATTCTTCGGTTTACCTGTTACCTGAGAATACAAGTTATTTTGGAAAAACGTCAACATATGAAATGTTGGTGAGTTCATAAGTAATGTTATGGAAAATGATTTTTGTGAAGTTTGAAAACCCAAAAAATCCGATATTTTCTAAAAAGAGTATTGTTTATAAAAAAAGTGCGAAGATCCGTAAATATGCTTGTCGATTTTGTAAACATGTATAATTATTGAACTTTGTATACATCACATAGGTAAAAATGTTGAACTTCCCGGGAAAACCCGATGTTTTCCCATTATGTAAAATTACATGTCTTGTTTATTGTTATACCGATACGACGATTGTTTTTTTATTACCCAGGTGACATTGGATTAATTATGGGTTGTGAGTTGTTACGATCACGCATTAATGAAAATGACTAGTTTATAACTACAAATTACGAACGATCCTTAAGGCGTCGTCCGTACTACTCACTTCATCCAACCACCCTAACTTCTCTTGACTTACGCCAAGAATCTGTTTACTCGATTTCTCATAGCCCCACAACCGAGGAGAAAGGAGCGTACAAAGCCCCCTTTATTTCCACAAGTTATTCAAGGCTATCGGGAATGCAAAAGGCACTTGGCCCGACTCGCATTTGACTTCTCGACTTCACTAGCAGTACTAATGGACCCTTGGGGCCCAACAGCACAATAGAGCTATTGAAAGTCCTTTTACATGGAATTAGGTCATGGAAGGCCCATTAACATGTAAGCGCGTTCCCTTCGGGCCCAAAGATCATGTTATTGGGCTAGCAAGGCCCAACAAGCACGATTTGAAACTTTCAAGCCCAAAGATTGAATGTTGACTCCTCGTAGTTATCACGTGTTTATTGAAGTACTATGGTTTATTGATTTTTGTTTTGTTATTGATTCGAGACCGAATCAATTCGTTTGGTAACGATATTGGTTGTTGAAAGTGTATTTGTTATTACGTTTCGCCGGTAGTCGTGGATCTCGTATTTTGTATTAAGGAATTTATTTGTTTAAAAGTAAGATTTTTACCTTTTCACAACCCTTCTTTCATAATGTCCATAACGAGTTCGGAAAGCGGTTTTAGGAATATCCTCTTCCCGGACCTTGAGTTGATGGTACCCAGATCGTAGATCTATCTTAGAAAAGTAACTGGCTCCTTGGAGCTGGTCAAATAGATCATCGATTCATGAGAGTAGATAGCGATTTTTGACAGTGAGCTTGTTTAGCTCCCTATAATCGATGCACATCCTAAAAGATCCGTCCTTCTTTTTGACAAAGAGAACCGGAGCTCCCCATGGCGAGTAGCTGGGTCGGATGAATCCTTTGCCCAGGAGTTCGCTGAGTTGGCTGGACAATTCCTGCATTTCAGTAGGAGCTAGTCGGTAAGGAGATTTAGCGAGGGGAGTTGCTCCTGGAATGAGATCAATTCGGAACTCAACTTGTCTCTCTGGGGGTACTCCAGGAAGATCTTCTGGAAATACGTCTGGAAATTCACGCGCTACTGGAATGTCTCGAATATTAACCTCTCCCTTGGTTTTATCCACTATATGAGCCAAGAACGTCAAATTGTTCTTGCGCAGATGCTTCTGTGCCTGGATGCACGAGATGAGGCGAAGGTTCGTGCTAGGTTTGTCTCCGTAAATAACTAGGGTTCCATGATTGGGAAGGTGAAGGTGAACGGCCTTCTCGTGACACATAATTTCAGCATGGTGGGGGCTTAACCAATCCATGCCGACAATCACATCAAAACTCCTGATGGAAACAGGCATTAAGTCTATTCGGAAGACGTATTGATTTAGAGTTAGGGTACATCCGACGTAGATTTCCCCAGTGGATTCGGTTTTCCCATTGGCCATTTCCACCGTAAAGGTTTCATTGAGCTTCTGGGGTTGTTGTTATAATATATGTTTAAACTTATTGCTCACAAAACTTCGTTCTGCTCCGGTATCAAATAGGATGCATGCATAAGTGTGGTTTAGGAGGAACGTACCGGTAACGACAGCGGGATCCCGAACCGCTTCTCCCTGACCCATGGTCAGCATCCTTTCTGTTCCTCCATTTCCTGGATTGTTGTTGTTGGGGCAATTTCGACAGAAATGCCTAGTCCGTCCACATCTGTGACATCCCCAAAATCTCAGCCAGAAAAGACTGATTTCATTTATGCTTTTTAAACATTTTCAGAGTAAATCCTTTTAATTTTAAAAGAGATGCGGAATTTGTTCCCAAAAACAAAACATGATAAAATAGATATTTATCAAAACATTTCATATAGAAATATGATTTCATTTCATAATCAAAAGTCGGGATGTCATGTTCCGATACAGATCATAAAGCATAAACGATAACATTACAAGTCATTCAACAAATATATACATATACAGACTTGTAAACAAAACAACTTGATGTTTCGGCCATCTTAAGCTCTTGCGCCACTTCCTGTAATACAAATAAACTGAGTGGGTCAGGCTTGGGAGCCTGGTGAGCATATAGGGTTTTCAACCCACAATAAATAATTATATTTAATTTAACCAATCCATAATAAACCCGATTACCCATTCCCGTTATCCTCACTTTACGTCCCTAAAATAACATCTATTATAAGGAACCTAATTCAGGATTTTCATCGGGACGGACATTACTGCAGAGGGGCTTCCTCAACAATAAGTGCCCTAAAGGCAACCATGTGGGGGATAGAGTACACCGGTGAACACGTTGTTCACAACACCTACAGGTAATGAGCCTGCTAGTCTTCCACATGACAGTCTAGAATAGTCCATGGTCGTCATCCATACTCTGCTGAATGACTAGAATAACACCAATAACACCGAGGCCTCTCATCTGTTTATTTCACACCAATTATCTACCCATGTTCTACCCAACATATTAGTAGATAAAAATATACATTTTTATACATTGTTTAAAAACCTGTATAGCATGCTTTAATCAATACATATTCCACATAACAGATGAGGCATACACATAACACATATTTCATAGAGAATATATCAGATCTATGAGATAGAAGAGAGTGAATATACATTCACACATATAACACCAAAATATATACACATAGCACGTATTTTATATAGAATACTTCATAATATTGCGTTGGAATGAAAATGACTACACACTCACTTGATCGGAAGACGATCGGGCAGCACTACGGCTTGCAGAAGTAGTGTTTCTCCGTAGATCTGGAAAATCTTCACAAAAAACCGGGCTCCTCGCGGGCAGGGCTTCGACTCGGAAATCTCACTTCTCGGGATCCTCGGGACTTCGGAACTTGCTTCGGGGCTCGGGAATAATACCGAGGCTTCAGGATATGATAGGCACGCAAAACGATGCAAAACTTAGAGAGAAAGTAAGAAAAATCGCAAGGAAAATGGTTGATCTCGAGTTCTATTTATAGGCTGCTGGGTCTGGGATTACGCTGGGCGTAATTTCAATTTACGTTGGGCATACTCGGGTTACGCTAGGCATACTTTGACGTCACTGCGTGCGTCGACCGGTGGCACTCGAGTATTGGTCAGACAAGTTGCATCCGACTGAGTACGCTGGGCGTACTCAAATTACGCTCGGCGTAATTTGACTCGCCAACTTCTAAATTGCGTAACTTTCGCAGACGAGCTCCGTTTTCGACGTTCTTTATATCCATGCGTAGGTGAGACCATACTCTACAGCTTTCATTTAGACTCCATTGGCTAATTTTGACTTTATTTTTAGAAGGTCTGGACAGAAAAACTTCGTTATAAATTCATAACTTCTTCGTCTGACGTCCGTTCTTGCCTAACTTTTCATCGTTTCGCTACTAACAACGAGATCTTCGATTCTCATTTAGATTGTTTCGGCTAAAAACCGCTCGATCTCAAATCGAGTATTCGGGTTGCATACTGCCAAGTCGAAACATCATAAAATCATAACTTCCTCATACGAAGTCAGATTTGGGCGTTCTATATATATTCGGAAACCTTGTTTCAACTACTACAACATTATCCAATGATATCAAGTTTATTTTACACTTAAATTTTGACGCTTATTTTATTCTTAATTAATCACATCACATAATTAAGCAATTAAGCACAAAACACATAATACTCAAATAATAATACGTCTCTTTTCCCTATTTCTCACTATCCTTATTCCCATAATATAAGCAGCCTTTCCAAGGTCCTTCATAGAGAAACACTTCCCAAGCCAATACTTGACCTCCTGCAAGGTTGGGATGTCGTTTCCTATGAGCAGTATGTCATTGACATACAACACGAGGAAGCTCACTATACTCCCACTGGCTTTGACATATACACATGACTCATCTTCGCTTCGTAGAAAACCAAACTCTTTGACCTTCTCATCAAAACAAAGATTCCACCTGCAAGACGCTTGTTTCAATCCATAAATGGATTCCTCAAGCATGCACACTCTATTGGGATGCTTCGCATCGACAAAACCCTCTGGCTGATTCTTGTACACATCCTCAGCCAACTTCCCATTAAGGAAAGCGGTTTTCATGTCCATCTGCCAGATTTAATAATCATGAAACGCAGCTATTGAAAGCATTACCCTAATAGACTTTATTTTAGCAACTGGTGAGAAGGTCTCATCATAATCAACTCCAAGAGTTTGAGTAAAGCCCTTCGCAACCAATCGTGCTTTATAAGTGTGCACTTTCCCATCCATGTCCGTCTTCTTCTTGAAGATCCATTTGCACCCGACTGTCTTACGACCCTGTACATTATCAACCAAATTCCAATCTTGGTTGTCGTACATGGACTGAATCTCGTTGTCCATTGCCTCTTTCCATTTAGCAGACTCCGGGCTTGCCATGGCTTCCTTGTAGCTGCTAGGTTCATCCAAATTTATCAGTGTTTCATCACTAATAAACGTATCCCCTTTAGTAGTAATATTAAACCATAAAACTGGGGTTGAACACTAACCCTACTGGAACGTCTAAGAGGTAAGGACTCGTCATTAGGCTCAACAGGAGTTTCCTCCTCGGGTTGAGTTCCAGTGTTAGAGGTTCCTTCATCGCTTTGATCTTGAATCTCTTCAAGATCAATTTGCCTCCCACTGTCCTCTTGGCTTATCAGTTCCCTTTCTCGGAAAACTCCTTTTCTAGCAACTAAGACAACATTGTCACTCGGTCT
Organism: Lactuca sativa; assembly: GCF_002870075.4. NCBI lineage: Eukaryota > Viridiplantae > Streptophyta > Magnoliopsida > Asterales > Asteraceae > Lactuca > Lactuca sativa. Next base: position 339,804,192 of record NC_056626.2, read on the forward strand.
ATAGAAGAGATAGCCAAAAGACTTATGTGGATAGCCGATGAAATAACACTTCTCACTATGAGGTTCAAGCTTGTCGTGAGTCTCTCGTCTTACGAAAGCCTCGCAACCCCAAACCTTGATATGTGCCAACGAGGGAGCTTTCCTTGTCCACATCTCGTGAGGTGTCTTGGCAACCTTCTTGGTGGGAACTAGATTAAGGATATGGGTGGCAGTCTCTAAGGCATACCCCCAGAAAGCTATTGGTAACGAAGCTCGACTCATCATAGAACGAACCATGTCCAACAAGGTCCGATTACGTCTCTCAGCCGCACCATTCAACTGTGGCGTTCTAGGAGGCGTCAATTGCGAAACAATTCTGCATTCCTTTAGATAGTCGTGAAACTCAAGAATTAGGTACTCTCCTCCTCGGTCTGACAGAAGCATCTTGATTTTCCTGCCTAGCTGATTCTCCACTTCATTCTTAAACTCTTTGAACTTTTCAAAGGTTTCTGACTTTTGCTTGATTAAGTAGATATATCCATATCTGCTATAATCATCCGTAAAAGTCACGTAGAAGCGGCAAGAATCCCTTGTGGTGGATCTAAAGGGCTCACACACATCGTGTGTATGAGATCCAATAGACCCTCACCACTATCACAAGTGCCAGTGAAGGGTGACTTGGTCATCTTCCCAAGTAAACAAGATTCACACACGTCATTGTCCCTAAGGTCGAATGACTCCAACACTCCATCCTTTTGGAATTGGGCTATGTGTTTCTTGTTAACATGGCCAAGACGACAATGCCACAAGCACACTTTGTCTAGACTATTAGACGAATCAATATTCAATACATCATTTCCTAAATTATCAACAACCATCACAGATTCATAAATCCCATTACAAGGTAATGCATTGAAATAAAAGACACCATTCAAATAAACATTTATAGAACCATTACTATTATCAAATGAGTATCTGAAACCTTGTCTAAACAATCCATGAAATGAAATGATGTTTCTTGCCATATCTGGCGAATAGAAACAATTATTTAAATCTAATCCTAACCCATTACTTTACACTAAAGAATAAACTCCGACTCTGGTCACAGGAGACGATCTTCTGTTTCCCATAATCAAGTTCATCTTTCCATGTTCCACCTCCCTACTTCTTCTTAGGCCCTGCAAATCAGAACAAATGTGGAAACCATATCTTGTATCAAGAACCCATGAAGTAGAAAATGATGAGTTGTTAGATTTAATAGAATACATACCTGCAAAGGTGGGCTTTATCTTCCCATCCTTTATGTCTTGCAGATACTTGGCACAACTTTCTTTCCAGTGGCCCTTCTCGTGGCAGTAGTAGTATTCTGCTTCTTTGGGGTCAGAAGAGGGTTTGACTGAACCAGCTTTGGTTCCACTAGAAGACGAACCATCATGGGGCTTACCCTTTTGGTGGCTCTTACTTGGAGCCTTCCTCTTCTTACCTTTTCCTTGACCAATTGCCAACACGGGAGCAGCCATAGTAGAGGATGATGCAACAGATTTGTCCTTAATATTGCTTTCAGCGGTCCTTAGGAGCCCTTGGAGTTTACTTAAGGTGACCTCTTCTTTCTTCATATGGTAGGTCATCCTAAATTGGTTGTAGCATGAGGGAAAGGAGTGGAGAATGATGTCGATAGCTAAATCTTTCCCAAAGGTAACATTTAACTTGCGAAGACGATCAACATACCTCTGCATCTTCTGCAAATGCAAGGTTAAGGACTCTCCACTCCCCATCTTAGCGGTGATCATGTTGGTGATGATCTCATAGCGCTCTTGCCTTGCGCTTTGGTGATACCTCTCCAGAAAATATTGATGCATTTCATATGGATACATGTCCTCATAGGACTTTTGGAGTTCAAGATTCATGGTGGCCAGCATAATGCAATGAACTTTCGTTGCATCACACTCGTGGGCCTCAAAGACGACCATCTCTTCGGGAGTAGTGACTTTTGGATTGATCTTTTCAAGCTTCTTGTCGAGGACATATTCTTTGTCCTCGTAACGAGCAATCATATGAATGTATCTCATCCATTTGTTGAAATTCGATCCATCAAACGTTTCTTTTTGACATAGGAATAAAGTTTGATTAGAAAGGAATAAAGTTTGATTAGAAATGAATCCCGAATTAAACACCCAAATGACAAATTAGGGCTAGGATCCAACAGCATTATTTACAACTTAGAAAGGGATGTCGTACTCTAAAAGTAAATAATTTGAAGGTAAGTGAATGACGACTCACTAATTCTCACCATGAAAAATGAAAAAGAGATTAAGTTTTAAATGTATTTGAAAACTCCTATATCTTTGAGATTCATTGAACTCTTTTCAATGGAATGTTTAAATCTCGATATGTACTTCAAATTTGCGACTGGGGTGTCGAGGATCGCAAACAAGTTGTGACTAACCATGCGAATCAACATGGTGCACTCAATGTCTCTATCACCTAATCAATGTGCCGGTTAGACATGCACGCTCCATTGATCTATGACTAACATCGAGCCACCCTTTGCCACCAATGTCAATCCCAAATTAGTGTGCCGGTTAACCACACACGCTCCACTAACGTTTGATAAGGGTACAAAGTGTAATTCCATGGAATAGCATCATTTTCATATTTTACCCTAAAGTAACTAAGATTGGGAATTTGTAAAACATGTTAGTTACTTTGCAATATTCATTATACTTATAACGAGGTATTAAGTGCCCTATCCTATCCGTTCGGCTAACGACCCTCCACCAGTCAAGCAAGCGGTGGGTGTGAGTGTACACCCATTAAGCGCCATTTTATAGGCTGCAACCTTATACCCACCTTATAGACCGGCTTCGTGATTAAGGCCTACTAGCGATAATACTAGCTTTATTCTTATACATACATACATATATATACATATATATATATATATATATATATATATATATATATATATATATATATATATATATATATATATATATATATATATATATTAATCTTATTATAAATAAAGTATAAGGTTGATTTTTAAACTTGTAAAAATCTATGGGTTGAAATTTAAAACTTTTCAATAATTAAACTTTTAATCAAAGAATTTAAATTTCAAAACTTGAGGGCAAGTTTTGAACTTTTGAAAACAAAAGGGATCAAATAACAAATAATATAAATCAAACAATTAATTTAGTGATTATCTATATTTGACCTAATTCAAGTTCTTGCAAGATAAGTTACCCAATTAATTCAAATAATCAATTTTAATCATATAAGGAATTTATTATCTAATCAATTGGTAATTATCTTGTGTTTTGGCAAGGATAATCTTTCAATAACAATAAAAATCCAATTTTATCAGTTTAGAACATATAAGGCAATTATAATTTAGCAAAAAAACAAGAAAATCCGAAAATCCCTCTGTCTGATGCTCCGACTCGCCGAGACACTCACTAGACTCGCCGAGTTGGGTTAACTCGCCGAGTCCAGGAAGTGACTCGTCGAGTCAGTTCGAACAGAGAGCCAGAAAATGTTTTTCAGCAAATAATCAATCATATACAACAGAAACCAATCATGGCTTTGATACCACTGATGGGTTTTATGCATAAGAACAACCCTATGTGCTCATACAAACCCTAATGCTTGGATCTAGGTTTCCCTATTGTACATGCAATGAATCCAATACTTGCAAACCCTAATCTAGCATACATAATTTTGAAATTAACATATAACATCAGATCTAGATGTTTACCTCTTCAAATAGTAGCTTGAATCTTCTTCTCTTAAGCTTAGAGTCACAATTGTAACTCCTCTAATGGATCACAAACACCACAAGCAAGAAGACAACTTTGTGAGAGGAGGGAGGATGGTTAATTTCGGCCCTAGGGTTTCTCTTAGAAGAAAGTATCCGAAAATTGAAGCCTTGGGGTCTTATTTATAGTGTAGGCTGCTAGGGTTTCAGTCTAAAACCCTAATGGACAATTTAGCCACCAAGCAGCCCAAGGAACCTTTTGGAATAAGGCCCTTAGACGAAAATATGATGATCCTTCATCGTAATTTCGTTCCCCGTTAGTCCATTAGGTTTCCCAGCCCAAAATCCAACTATCACACATTCGACGGTTTATGCCCCTTTATTTAATTAATCTCTTTTAGTCACCAAATTAATTCCTAATTAATTAATGACTAATACTAATTAAATAAATATGATTTCTCCTTTAATACATTATTCTTATAATATATTAATAAACCATAATATCCTCTCTCTCTCTCTCTCTCTCTCTCTCTCCCTCCTTAAATTACCTTGTCAAGTTGCTTTGGTGAAGGCAACCCAAAAGGACCATGCACAACCGGGCCAAATACATACCAAATATAGTTACGAACTTGGACACTAATCCAACACTTTTTAAGGGAAAAAGTTTCCAACTTTACCCATTGATAACCTTTCTTAAGGGTTTAGCTAAAAGCCTAATTCTTTTAGGGCATAGATCTTTATCCAAAAAATCCTTAATATCCCAAACCAAAGCATGGAAACCTAGATCTAGGTCCTAGATACCAGTTGAACATGTAAAGTCTCGAGCTTGCTTCCATGCATGGCCTTTAGGGCTCAAAAGGCCATAATAACGTCCTTAGAGCTTACATGGGGGCTCTAATGACATAAAGTTTGCATCTTTATGCTATACCAGCCCTTTAAGGTCTTAGATCTAGAAGATTACCCTCTTGGGTCGATCATTCTCCAAAAACTATCAATCTTTGACCAAAAACTCACATAAAGAGGACATAAAGAGATCTAACGAACTAATAGCCAAGATAGAAGCTTGATTACCATAAAATGTAGTAGAAAGAGTGTAGTTCCTGGATCTACTCTTCCCTTCTTGATCCCTCTATCTTCTTCTTCTTCTACAAGCTTCAAAAAGACACCAAGATCACTCAAAATGGATCACACTCTCAAAGAAAACTCTAGGGTTTCGTGGATTAGAGTTTGGGACAAAGAGGCTGGAAAAGAGGCCAAGGGGTGGGGGTTAAGGAGCTTAAATAGGGTGCAAAACCCTGAAATTAGGGTTTCACTCGGGCCGAGCTACTCTGTAACGCTCGTAGATCCGGGCTAGTCAATTTAGAGATAATAGGGGTCGAAAACGACTTTTCGACAAAAAATTATTTAGAATAAGTAATCTTAACCAAGCTGTAGAATGTGTCTCAAGGGTTCCGTACATATAATGAATGCCGAAATCCGAGTTATAATGAAGAAGTTATGACACGTCGAAGTTTCGCGATGAAACCGGCAGAGCACCGGGAAATGTAAATAGTGAATTTACGATGGAGCAACTTTTAGCCTTAGTGATCTAAACAAAAGTTGTAGTATATGTTAAACCGAGAACATACAAAAAAAGAACGCCCAAATTTGACTTCGTATTAGGAAGTTATGATTTTTCTAAGATTCGGCTTAGCAGTGCACGACCCGAAACTCGAATTTTAGTTCGAGCGATTTTTGACTTACGCAACCTTAATGAGAGTTGAAGATCTCATTAACAGAAACTCAACGGTAAAAATATAGACGAAAACGGAGTCTGTATGAAGGAGTTACGAATTCTTCGTGGTCATTTAACAGTCTAATCTCCTCCTAATGTTAAATTTAAGATCAGTCGAGAATTAGCCAACGAAGTCTAAATGAAAGTTGTAGATCTTGTTTTTACCTACGCGTGGAAAAAAAGAACGTCGAAAACGGAGCTTGTATGCGAAAGTTAAGGCGTTTAGAAGTCGGCAGGGTGCTGCTGCAAAAGGGGTGACGTGGTTGAATATGGGCCAAGGCTTTCTCCTCAAGAAAAGCCATCAGGTGATGACATGTGGCACCAACTCGGCGAGTCCATCAGGATTTCACAATATAAATAGATGTGTCGGGTTCCATTCATTCTCACACCTTTCCCATTCAACTTTCTCTCTCTAGACTCTCTCTCTAGCCCCCAAAACCCCCATAAGCCTAGGTAAACCCCCTAGCACCCGAAGGAAGCCCCGAGGCTCCCGAAGTCCTGAGAAAAGAGCCTTTCGGCTCAGGAACGCTGCTCCAGCGAAGCCCGGTTTTTGAGAAAACCCGATGTAAGTGAGCTACACCTACCCTATCTTTAGTATAGCTTTTGTTTCAATATAATAATGTTATTAGGACCTTATAAGGAGTATTTGGGCTATTATTATGGGTTATATAAGTATTGTTTAAAGCTTATATAATAGTAATAATAGCTAGACTATTAAATAGTCTCGTCAAACGTTAGACTAAACTCTAGTGGTAATGATACTAGGTTTCGTTAAGGGGTAATTGTTTTAAGAGTAACGAAGTGTTGTCCGAGTGCCGACTCACCACCTTATCATGTGAGTGCATAGTTACTTTCATCTTACACATAGATATGAAGTATTTTATATAAATTACGTGCTATGTGTGCATATTATCTGAATACTTGCTGTATATGCTGGATGAACGATTCTATACATGTTTTAAATGATTTAAATTGTATATGTATTTTATATCTACAAAATGTGTTGGGGATGAAACATGGGTAGATGAAATAGTTAGTGTGTGATGAAATAAAATGATGAGAGATAGGTGATGATAGAAAAGTGACGATAATTAGGTGAGGATATATAGGTGATGATGAATCGGTGATGTAGGATGAAAGATACCATAACCTTGACCGGCAATTTGGTGATGTAGTCATCTACCAAAATATAGATGGCAACCATAGACTATTCTAGACGACCTCGTGGAAACACCAGCAGGCTCATGACCTGTAGGTGATGAATTACGAGTTCAGGCGGTGTTATAACTACATATTCATGTGATGATACTCTAACCCTTACTATGAATTACGAGTTTAGGCGATGTTGTAACTATGTATTCATGCGATGATACTCCAACCCTTACTAGGCACATATTGAGGGGGTAATCCCCGAATCATTACTGTCTATGTGATGTAGGCGATGATCCTTAGGAAAAGTCCTTAGGAAGGAACATATAAGGAAATACGATGTAAAGAGATGAGGGGTAAATACAATATAGGAGATAACCCTTAAGATAGTTCTTTAGGAAATATTAAATGAAGAAAATGGGGATGGATAATCGGGTTAATTGTTTGACATGTATTATGTGAAGAAACAAATTAACTATAATATTGTGGGTTGAAAACCCTATGTACTCACCAGGTTTCCCAACCTGACCCACTCAGTTTACTTGTATCACAGGTGACGATGTGAAATTACATTACACTGAGAGATTAAGGAGATATAGATCACTAGTGTAAATAGATGTAAGTTCTGTTTATGCTTATGTTCCTGTATTGACGATGACATCCCAAATGTTTTAAAATGAATAAAAATACATTTCTTCGGAAATGCTTTGATGATGAAATTACCGTGTTTTTCTGGGAACAAATTTCGCAACGTTTTTATTAAAAGAGATACTCTGATTTTTATAAAGCATAAACAAAATCGGTCTTTTCTGGCCGTGAAAATGGGGATGTCATATACTCGTCGAGTAAATAGCTCAAACCCCGCGCATAATCTGCCCTCTACTCGACGAGTTAGGGCCACCAACTCGTCGACTCCTCCTTTCAAAATAAATAATAAATGAGTTAAATGCGTACCAAGAAACAGGCATTACAATTCTTCCCCACTTGTCTTAGACTTCGTCCTCGAAGTCTGCTGCGTCTGAAAACAACTTTGGGTAGTGCTCCCCCATCTCTTCCTCAGACTCCCAAGTCCACTCCGAACCCTTGTGGTGCTGCCACTGCACTTTCACTAGCTCAACCCTCTTGCTCCTCAGCTCCTTTGTCTTCTTATCAGGTATAGCTATTGGTCTCTTGATGTAATTCAAGTTGCCATCAACTTGAATTGTCACACCCCAAAACCGGAACGACGGAAACGTTCGGGGGTGGAGGACGTCATGTCAAGTATCACGAGATATGTATATGGTAAGCAAGTAATAAACAACCATTTCATTCCAAAAGAAAGTGTTTACAAAGTGTGTTCACAAAACATAGAATTCATTCACAAATAACAAAATAAGACTTGAAGCTGAGATGCTTCATCTTCTAAATCCCCAGCACGAGTACCTATCTAATAGTCTCCTGAGAATACAAGTTATTTGAAAGAGTTGATCAGCAATTAAGCTGGCGAGTTCATAAGATTTTAGTGATGTGAGTAAGCTGTAAAATGTTGTTGAAAATGTATATGTAAAAGTGATGTAAGCTGTAAGTTCTGTTTTGAAAAGTTCACCTGTTCCTCTAGAAAATCCTATATTTCCTACTTTAATGGAAGTTAAGTAAAATGACATTACAAGCCTTTCTATGTGTACTAAGTTGGTACAAGTTATATATACTCAGAGTAAATAAACAATCGATTGTGCGCATTTACCCTAACTCACAACCCAACGGGGAACAGTAAGTAGGGCGGATAGCACACATTCCATTGGTTATTAGATCGTTGTCATATATAACCTTGGTGTATTCACTTGTTACTCATGGAGTTATTTGTAATTGTTCCTTCATATCCAATGGAGAGTTCTTTCAAGAAAACCTATATTTCTTATATTAAAATAATGACTACGGTGATTACTTTTATAATAGCTTTGTTTATACTGCTATATATAATCTGATATCGGGTAGATAGTTAATTGGGGGAATCTACCCTAAGCCCACAATCCAACGAGAACAGGATGTCGGTGGAAAACACACATTTAACTAGCTATCGAATATTAGTTTTATATGTAAACATGGTGTATAAACTAAGGTATTATAGAGTTAACTCACTTAAAGTCTTTTAAAACTGTACTGCTTAATAAAATGGATTAAGCCCCTTTCTGGGAAATCTCTAGTTTTGTCTATCAAAAGTACTGACTTTGAAAAGTATGATTTGTACTAGAAAATTGTGCTTTGACTCTGTATCTTATAACCTGATCCATACTTGGTACCCTTATGATGGCTTAATGTATACTAAGCATAAATATATATAGATTCGGGTAGATAATAGATTGTGGGAACTCAGTTCAAGACCCCAATCCAACGAGAACAGGCAATGAGGCGGAGAACACACATCCTATTAGCTGTCGGAATCTATTAGCATATATGTATCCTATAGTGTATACATTAAGGAATCATAAGATTAGCATTATGGTCCTAACCTTTAAACGTAGCCTTCTACAAAGACTTGACTGTTTGAAAGCAGTCTTCTACCAAGACTCTACTGATATGAAAGCAGTCTTCTACCAAGACTCTACTGTTCCTTTGTCAACTGAAAAGTACATTCTCCTTAGTATATAAACTATCCCGATTAGAGAATAGATTAACCTTCAAGTGTTACCGACACTTTAAGAAAGTAATGGGGGAAATGAGTGCCCTGATGTCGTTTATGATGACATACGGAGGTACTAACAACCTAAAAACATATGTGTGTTTTATTTCGGTCATAATGTGAAAGCTAGAACCCCAACTAACCCGCTCTCATGTATGGAGATTGAGGGAACCATACGCGACCCGAGCAAATTTATGCAAGCCGTGTATTTCACATTAAAGATGGATCCTGTCTGCGTGTTATCATGCTATAGCAAATTACTTGTTTGTTATGCTCTGTTCTGGTATTGTTTGATTCTCTTCACTGTTTGTTCTGTTCTGTTCTGTGTGTGCTTCATTGTACTAGAAGTAATGAATAGCATTCTCCTAAACTATACCTATAATAGTTTACTAATGTTCTATCTGGACTGATACTGAAAAGACTCATTTATCTACAAAGTCATGCTTATACTTTAAAAATGGAGTTTCGTATAACTATAAAGTAACATAACCTTTAGAAGAGTTTTGAAATGTTTTAACAACTTATAAATAACATAAGTAACAATTTGAGAGATGTTTAAAACAAACATTTACACAATTATCATTGTGTTCAACTTGTATTCCCCCCCCCCCCCCCCTTAAAACAATTAAATAGTTAAAAGATCCATTACGGGGTATGAACTCACCTGATGTGGGTGATTCAAACGGGTATGCGCGTACGGATAAGAAGTTCCATGTATGAAGTCCCGAGACACAATAAGTCCTAAATGATATATAAGGACACATATTGACATGAATATAGTGTTTATAAACAACTATATGAAAGATAACACCTTCCGGGACTAGGAAACACCTTGGCTAGGTGTTGGAATCACATGTCATTCCATAATGGGAAGTGAAATGGCACTAAATGGTGTTTACGGTTTTGTAACTCGCTCTACTTGAGTTTACGGTGGTAAACCCATGAGTTTATGGTCGTAAACTCATGGTACCTTGACCATGTGGTGGTTTGAAGTCCTAAAAGTCCTTTTGAAGCATCTTATAGCCTTAGGGAGTGATTAGGGCAACATATCACCCCTTTATAGGGTTTACGATTTTTCGACCATATGGTCTTGAGTTTACGGTAGTAAACTCAAATGGTTTATGGTCAAATGAAGTTTTTAAGTCCAAAACACTCCTAAGTAAAGGTTTAGGCTAGTTTCTAAGCTTAAGGAATGAGTTTGGGGCATCAAAGTATGTCTAAGAGGTGTTTACGGTTTTAGGAGATTCCCAAACCGTAAACACATATATAAGGGACATTTTTGTGGTTTTCTTGTGTTAGACACAACAAAGGAAGGTTCCATGTTTGCTTCTACAGTTTGTTAAGAGTTTAAAGCATTTTGGCACACTTAAAGCACCCTTTTTAGGGTTTACGGTCCAAGGAGATTCTTGGACCGTAAACACCTTATCCTATGTGATTTTGGGTGTTTTCTTGATGATCTTAGGGTTTATACATGTCAAGGGTTGTTGCTATACTTGTTTCCAAGGTCTAAAGGGACAAAGGGCACATTTAAGCCCCATTTATAGTGTTCATGGTCCAAGAAGATCTTGGGTCGTGAACACCTTGTTATTGGGAGATTTTGATGATTTCTTGAAGTTTAACACTTGATCTAGTCATAAAAGGGTTAGAATCACTTACTAGTTGAAGATATTGAATAAAAACGGGATGCCACTTGAGAGAGAAATGGCCTTTGTCTTTGGAAATGTGAAAAAGTGATTAAAATAACTAAGTCCCACTTATATAGTCTCTTGGGTTTACGGTCCTAATAAAATTTTGGACCGTAAAATCAATATTCTTGAAGTTTTGGGCATGTTTTGCTACATAGTACACTCTAGGGTATCCCCTCTCCTGATATTTCTTGAAGCACTAACTTTAAAACACTTAAACTTATTCCAAAAAGTTTGAAAGTTAGCAGAAATTGTTTTAACTCATATTGAAGGGAATGGTTGAACAGAATGGAAAGTTTTGGGTTGTCACATGAATGTCCTTTAGAGGCACAACCATCGTGTCGTCCACTAAGCACTTCCATAGCTGGGAAACTTGGAAAGTGTTGTGGATCTGGCTGAACTCTACGGGATAATCCAATCGTTACGCCACCTTGCCCACCCGAGCAATGACTCTGAAGGGGACGATATACTTGGGGCCCAACTTGCCCCGCTTCCGGAACCAAACGACACCTTTCCAAAGAGACATATTTAGGAGGACCATGTCGGCCACGTGAAACTCCAGATCTGAACGCCTCTTGTCGGCGTAGCTCTTCTGCCGACTCTGAGCAGTCTGGAGCCTGCTCCGGACCTGTTGGATCCGCTCTATGGTCTTGAGTACTACCTCAGTAATCCCCATTACCCTCTGACCGATCTCGCCTCAACAGATTAGGGTCCTACACTTCCTCCAGTAGAGTATCTCGAAGGGAGGTCGGTCTATACTGGCCGGTAGCTGTTGTTATATGAAAATTCCGTTAACGGAAGATACGTATCCCAACTGCCACCGAAATCCAAAACACATGCACGAAGCATGTCCTCGAGAGTCTGAATCGTCCTCTCGCTCTGTCTGTTTGTCTGGGGGTGGAAAGCGGTGCTAAAGTGAAGATGAGCACCCATCTCGTCGTGGAACGGCCTCTAGAATCTAGAAGTAAAACGGACATCTCGATCTGACACTACTGAGACAGGCACTCCATGACGTGCCACTATCTCACACACATAAATCTCGGCTAGCTTCTCGACCGATATGCACTCCTGGATCGGTATAAAATGGACACTCTTGGTCAATCGATCCACGATAACCCATATCGAATCTACTCCACATGCGGTCTTGTGAAGCTTAGTGATGAAATCCATAGTAATGTTCCACACAGGGATATCTAACAGCTGCATCTTGTCATGAGGCCTCTTGTGCTCTGCCTTGACCTTCCTACAGGTCAGGCATCTCTCTACATACCAGGCTACATCCCGCTTCATGCAGGGCTACTAGTAATCGGGTCGAAGATCTCTGTACATCTTCGTTGCCCCGTGATGGATGGAGAACATGGACTTGTGGGCCTCATATCACACCCCCGAACCAGACGGCGGAAACGTGCGGGGGCTGTTGTGACTCAATTGAATACCATAACATTGAATATATATGAAACATAACAACATTCGTCACCATGCATTAATATAGTACAACCAGTAGCTTTTACATGAAATACATTGTTTAAACATTACATTCCCAAAAATAAATTGTTCGATTCGTACATCAATAAACTGCAAGCCATCACCGAATATGTTTTCCTTTGGTTCATTGGTTCCCTGAGAATACAAGTATTTTGAAAAACGTCAACATATGAAATGTTGGTGAGTTCATAAGTAGTGTTTGAAATCCAATGTTTGTATTGTTTGAAAACCACCAGAAAATCCGATATTTTCTGAAAAGAAAAGCTTTTGAAAATGTTGTGAAGATCCATAGGTATGCTTGTTTGTTTCTATACTTGTAAAAATTGTTCATTGAAATTGTATGCATTTCGAATCCAGTATGTGTTGAAAAACCTAGGAAAAACCCGATGTTTTTCCTAACCCTTTAAGTTCCATTAAGTTGCGTTGAAACCATTACGAAAATAGTAGTCTCATTCCCAGGCGACGTTGGATTATTTTTGAGCATGATTAATTACTACAAACCCGCATTACACAAACGCCCAGTTTATAGCTATACTAACGATCCCGAAGGCGTTGTCCGTACTAATCACGTTATCCAGCCGCCCTGACTACGTGTCGTCCCACATCCGAAGAGAAAGAGGACACGAAGGCCTCGATGACTCTATAAATCGGTTGGGGATAATATGCGTACGAGGGGTCCCCGACCCGCCTCGCAAAAATATGCAGACTCTTCTAGCAATACCAAAGGACCCTTGGGGACCAGTGGTATACGTGCCATTGAAAGTCCCTCTACGTTATGCCAAGTCGGTGAAACTCAACACTTCGTAGAAAAAAATATGTGTCTTCGGGCCTTAAGATCAGGTCATTGGGCTAGCTAGGCCCAACAAACAAGATTTTACACTTTTGGGGCCCGAAGATGGTGCGTAGACGTCTGTGCACACTCGTATGTAAGTTGAATTCCCAAACGTTATTTGTATGTATCGTAGTGTCGCCATGTTAGTAGTTTCGGATTTTCATTGGTTCGAGACCGAGCCAATTCGTTTTACAACGATTTTGGTATTGTAGTGTATTGTATTTCGTTGGTAGTCGCGGTACCATTATTTGGACAAATTGCATGCATTGAATTAGTCTTGAAAATTTTCTGTTTTCAGCCCCTCCTTGTTTGTAAAATTTACTTTTTCAACCCTTTATTTAAATACTTTCCGGTTTGGTCCTTAAATCAATTTTCTTGACATTTTAACACCAAAAATTATTGAAATTAACATTTTTCAGCATATTTTTCAATGAAAACAGTTTAAGTCCAGGAAAATGCAGTTTTCTCGGTTATAACCCTTCTTTTTCGCAATTTTGACAATTTTGGCCCAAATTGTAAAATTTTTGCAACTTTAGTCCTTTTTAAATTTAAAAAAACATTTTAAACCTTTGAAAAGGAATTGGAACACTTATAGTCCACTGTTTTACAGAAAAATACAGTTTTGGCCCTCCAAAACAGAAAAATTCGCATAATGGGCCTTATTGGGCCGAAAATGTCATTTTTAGCCCATTAAGCTTGAAATTTATGTTTTTAATCCTCTAAATGAGTAAATTTCCAGAATTTTTTTTATTGAAACTGTTTTGGCACACCTCATCCATCAGAATTCGTGATATGTCAATTTGGACCCTTAATTTTGTATTTTTCACATTTTTGGCCCAAAATTTGTGTTTTTAGCCCAAAGAAAATTGTTACTAAGTTACTTAGCCATTTTCTTGAAACACTTTGTATGTAGGAGCATATTTGATGCAAAAATCATTTAACATAAGATATACCTCGGTTTTGAGGGGTTTTATGGCTAGATCCAACATTTTAGCACACAAAAGCATACATATAAGCATGGAAATCATACAAGGCATACAAAACACATATAGATCTACACTCTCACTTGTATTCCCCCCCCCCCCCCCCCACAAAACTCATAAAAACAGAAAATAGGGGGTATGAAGCTCACCTTGGGTGTGGTTTCGGTTTTTGGAAGAAAAGATGGAAGAAAACTTGGTGATTTTTGGCCTTAGCACCTTTCCTTGGTAGATCTCGAGTTTGAGATGGTTCTAGGATGCAAGATCATGATTTTTGCTTAGATTAGGAAAGAATTTTGATAACAAAAAGAATCTAAACCATAGATCCAAGCATAATCTTACCTTAGATGATGATTAACTTGCAAGATCCTCTTGAAAGCCCCTAATTTTCGAGATTTTTGGAGAGGGGAGGAAGGAGTGTTCTTGAGTATTCTTGAGAGAGAGTTGAGAGATTTTTGTGGTGTGTGTGTGTGTATGGCCGAGAGCAAGAGAGAGGAGAGAAGAGAAGTGATATTTGAGGTGATGTGCATGGAGGAATGAGAAATATTGCATGGATATCCTATGGGTAAAGATGAGGTGGCAACCAAAGTCAACTTCATCTCTTATCTCCTTGGATTTGGGCCTTGGGCCGAGAATGTGAAGGGAGAAAGGAAAAATTTGGGCCTTTGCCCCTAAGCCCACTATTAGAGTTAATCTTGGGTATGTTTTAAGCCTAAAAGAATGTAGTAGGATTTTTATATTTTTATTGGACTAGTTTAGGTTATTCATGTATCAAGGCTTTTAATTCATTTCATTCTAGGTCCAACATGGCCCAAAATGTTGAAATAAATAAATGTGGGTCCAATTAGAGCCCAATTAGGGTTCTAAGCCCATGATAGTCTAATTGGAAGCTTATTGGTCCATTTGGATCCAATAAGGGAGTTCTAGCCCAAAATGGACTTAAACAAGAACTTCTAAAGTTTCCAATTGTTTGATGACTATTTGTAGCACTTGTATAATGTATTTGATTGAAGTTTTTGATTCACATTAGCTTGAATGTATAGATTACATGACACAAAATTTCCAGTTGTGACATCATCCCCCCGTTAAAGGGAATTTCGTCCCGAAATTCTGTTTGAAAGCTAGATTTGAGAATGCTAGAATAGGTGAGGGTACTTCTGCTTCATTTGATCTTCGCGTTCCCACGTGAATTCTGGCCCACGCTTCGCGTTCCACTGTACCTTCACGATCGGGATGCGACTTTGCTTAGTACGCTTCACTTCCCTGTCCATGATTTCGATTGGTTCTTCGACGAACAGGAGATTCTCATTGATTTCGATTTCGTCAAGAGGAATGACAAGGGTTTCATCTGATAGGCACTTCTTCAGATTAGAGACATGAAACACGGGGTGTACACCGTTTAGCTCCGCGGGTAGTTGTAGTCTGTATGCTACCGGGCCTATTCGGGCGACGATTTCGAAAGGTCCAATGTATCGCGGGTTCAGCTTTCCCCATTTTCCGAAACGTATAACCCCTTTCCAGGGTGAGACTTTTAACAGTACTCGATCGCCGACCTGGAATTCTAAGGGCTTTCGCCGTTTATCGGCGTAGCTCTTTTGTCGGTCACGCGACGCTTGCAATCGAGCTCTGATCTGTACGATCTTTTCTGTGGTTTCGCGAATGATTTCCGGTCCCGTTAGTGCTCTGTCCGACGTATGTGTTCTTGCTAGCTGGGTATCACCTACTTCAGTCCAACATAATGGGGATCTACATTTACGCCCGTACAGTGCTTCGAAAGGAGCCACCTTGATGCTCGAATGGTAACTATTGTTATATGAGAACTCGATCAACGGTAGGTGGGTATCCCAAGACTTTCCAAAGTCTATCACACATGCACGAAGCATGTCTTCAAGCGTCTGAATGGTTCGTTCACTTTGACCGTCCGTTTGTGGGTGATATGCGGTGCTCATATCGAGATGAGTTCCCATTGCCTTGTGGAGTGATTGCCAAAAGCGCGATGTGAACCTACTGTCCCTATCCGAGATGATAGATTTTGGCACTCCATGGAGTCTTACGATTTCTCGTAGGTACAAACGCGTCAGTCTCTCCATCTTGTAGGATTCTTTGATTGGCAGGAAATGGGCAGATTTCGTCAGTCGGTCGACTATTACCCATATGGTGTCCAGTCCGTCCGACGTCTTGGGCAGCTTGGTCACGAAATCCATAGAAATCCCCTCCCATTTCCACTCAGGGATTGCCGGTTGCTGTAACAACCCGGAAGGTTTCTGGTACTCCACTTTTACTTTGGCGCACGTAAGGCACTTACCAACATAAGTTGCGATTTCCGCCTTCATGTTAGGCCACCAATAGTGTTGCTTAATGTCTAAATACATCTTGTCCGAACCAGGATGAATGGAGTATCGTGTCTTGTGAGCTTCCTTCATAACGGTCTCCCTAAATCCTCCGATTTTTGGGACCCAAACACGGTTCATGAAGTAGTATACCCCATTCTCTTTTGCTTCTAGGTTCTTCTCCATCCCGCGTAATGCCTCGCTAGTTCTATTTTCCGCTTTCATAGCCTCTGCCTGGACTGGTGCAATTTGAGTGGTCAGATGAGATTGAATGGTTATCGAGTGCGTTTTCGTACGGCGACTAGAGTACTCCTTCCGACTTAATGCATCAGCTACCACGTTGGCCTTGCCTGGATGGTACTTGATCTCGCATTCATAGTCGTTTAGCAACTCCACCCATCTTCGTTGTCTCATGTTCAGCTCCTTCTGATTCAAGATGTGCTGGAGGCTCTTGTGGTCCGTGAAGATGGTGCACTTTGTACCGTACAGGTAGTGCCTCCAAATTTTTAGGGCGAAGACCACGGCTCCCAGTTCTAGGTCATGGGTCGTGTAATTTACTTCGTGCGTCTTTAGTTGGCGGGACGCATATGCTATCACTCTTCCACGTTGCATGAGAACGCAACCTAAGCCCTGATTTGACGCGTCACAGTAAACTACAAAATCTTCCGTTCCTTCAGGTAGAGATAGTACAGGAGCGCTACAAAGAGCTTGCTTCAAGGTTCGAAACGCAACCTCTTGTCGGTCCGTCCATTCGAATGGCACGCCTTTTTGCGTAAGCAAGGTAAGCGGCTTGGCGATCTTAGAGAAGTTTTGGATGAATCTCCTATAGTAGCCTGCTAGGCCTAAGAACTGACGAATTTCTATGGGAGTAGTCGGAGTTGCCCATCCTTCCACGGCTTTGACCTTAGAGGGATCCACATGAATTCCGTCTTGGCTAACTACGTGGCCTAGGAAATTCACACTCCGGAGCCAGAATTCGCACTTGGAGAGTTTGGCGTACAACTTTTCCGTTCGCAGGGTTTCTAGGATCTGTCGGAGATGTTGGCCATGCTCCTCTTTGTTTCGAGAATAGACGAGGATGTCATCGATAAACACAATGACGAAGTTGTCCAGGAACGGTCGACAGATTCGATTCATTAGGTCCATAAATGCGGCGGGTGCATTTGTTAGACCGAAGGGCATTACGACGAATTCATAATGTCCGTAGCGGGTTCGGAAAGCGGTCTTAGGAATATCCTCTTCTCGGACTTTGAGTTGGTGGTATCCGGACGTAGATCTATTTTAGAAAAATAGCTAGCTCCTTGGAGCTGGTCGAATAGATCATCGATTCGTGGGAGTGGGTAGCGGTTTTTAACAGTGAGTTTATTTAACTCTCTGTAATCGATACACATTCTGAAAGATCCGTCCTTCATTTTGACAAAGAGCACCGGAGCTCCCCATGGCGAGTAGCTAGGTCGGATAGATCCCTTGTCCAGAAGCTCACTGAGTTGGCTGGACAATTCCTGCATTTCAGCAGGAGCCAACCGATATGGTGACTTAGCGAGAGGAGTTGCTCCTGGAACGAGGTCGATTCGGAACTCAACCTGTCTCTCTGGGGGTACTCCTGGAAGATCTTCGGGAAACACGTCCGGAAATTCACACGCTACTGGAATGTCTTGGATGTTAGTTTCTTCTTTGGTCTTGTCCACTATGTGAGCCAAGAACGCCAAATTGTTCTTTCGCAAGTGTTTTTGTGCTTTGATGCACGAGATGAGACGAAGATTCGTACTGGGTTTGTCTCCGTAAATTACTAGGGTTTTGTGATTTGGGAGACGAAGGCGAACGGCCTTCTCGTGGCACATAATCTCAGCATGGTGGGGGCTTAACCAATCCATGCCGATAATCACATCGAAACTCCTAATTGTTACTGGCATCAGATCTATTCGTAAGACGTGTTGGTTGATGGTTAGGGTACATCCGATGTAGATCTCCCTAGTGGATTCGGTTTTCCCATTGGCCATTTCCACCGTATAGGTTTCATTTAGCTTCTGGGGTTGTTGTTTTAGTAAATGTTTAAACTTCTCACTTACGAAACTTCGCTCCGCTCCGGTATCAAATAAGATGCATGCATAAGTGTGGTTTAGGAGGAACGTACCGGTCACAACTGCGGGGTCCTGAACTGCATCACTCTGACCCATAGTCAGCATTCTTCCTGCTCCTCCGTTTCCTGAGTTGTTGTTGTTAGGGCAATCTCGACGGAAATGCCCCGTCCTTCCACACCCAAAACAGGTGTGGCTAGGCCCTGCATTGTTGTCGCCGGTATTGGTGTTGTTGTTATTGCGGTGGTTGTTGTTGTTCTGGTTGTTTCCCTGACTTTGGTTCTGAGAAGGATAAGTCCTGCAGAACCTTGCAGTGTGTCCCCTTCGGTTGCAACTGGTGCAATGGAACTCCTTACATTCTCCATGGTGATGGAAACTGCACTTATTGCACTTGGGAGAATTACCGGAATAGGGTCTTGAAGCATTTGAAGCAGCTGAGGCTGGAGCATGTGGTGTGGCTGGAACTGGTGCAGTGACAGCGTTAACTGCCACTGTTTGCTGCTTTTTAGAGGTCTCGGGGCCCTGACGCCCCTTTCTCTTGTTGTTCCACCCTTTCTTGCCATCACCCTCCTTTTTCTTCTCAGTCTCCACTGGCTTCTCGCCCTTTTTGTGGTTATGATCATATAGCCTCTTTGCCAATCTCTTCGCACTGTCAAACGTTTCAGGGTTCGCAGCTATCACATTCCCTTGAATGGGGGGTGTCAGTCCCCAGATGAATCGTTCGATCTTCTTTCCTTCTGATGTGATCATACCCGGGCACAACAGAGATAGTTCGCTAAATCTCGATATGTAAGCATCGATGTTCCCATTCTGCACAGTGAGATTCCATAGTTCCTGTTCCATCTTCTGTATTTCGCCTCGGGGGCAGTACTCCGCCATTAACATTTCTTTCATTTCTGCCCAGGGAATAGAGTTGGCGACAGGGAGCGTCATAGCTTCTACGTGTCCATTCCACCAAGTAAGTGCTTGGTCCACAAAAGTGCAGGCCGCGAACTTCACCTTCATCTGTTCGGGGCACTCGCATATCTCGAATACCGACTCTACCTTCTCGATCCATCGCTTCAGAGCGATCACTCCTCCAGTACCGTTGAAAGTTCGGGGTTTAGCGTTCGCAAAGTCCTTGTAGGTGCACGTTTTAGTGGGTCCTTGGTTCGTCCCGTTGTTCGAACTTCCGGATCCTTGCCCGTTACCTCCTCCGTTGTTCCCTCGGTGAAGTTGTGCCATAGCTGCTGTGACCGCAGCAGACACAGCTTCCTGAAAAGCAGTGGAGTCAACCTCGGGTGGAGTTGGTCCTGGGTTTTCCGCGAGTAGGTCGGAGAGGCATCTTCTTGTCACGAAACGGAAAGATGTTGAGTGTACGTGGTTTCGGTGAGGTTGTGATCCTACTAACTAGGGGTATGGTACGGACTTAAGTACTTCTATCATTTAGCACACAATCCTAGATTCGCAACACATAGCAAACACGTAAAAGTTCACTAATATTATCCTATGTCTCTTCCACTATTGCAGACTAAACATACGTTCTCTTTTTGGTGTTAAGGGTATAGTTTTAGGTTCCCTAGCTATCCCGATCTCATCAAGACGTGTGTTAGTTTTACTTTGGAGAGAATGTAGTTGATCAGGCTACATTCACTCCTTGGTATCACTAAGAACAGTCCCGAATTAACCGAGATACCAATGTTATTGTGTTTGATTCAGCGTTAGGTCCTTATTCCTAATGCAAGCAAGTGTGTTTTATTTACTTGTTTTGTTCAGAGTTATGTTAGTCCCTCTTTTTGGTTTATAGTTGCATATCAATGTGTGGCTCGACATGCTAGTTCACTATAAACAAAGCTCTGATACCAACCTATCACACCCCCGAACCAGACGGCGGAAACGTCCGGGGGCTGTTGTGACTCAATTGAATACCATAACATTGAATATATATGAAACATAACAACATTCGTCACCATGCATTAATATAGTACAACCAGTAGCTTTTACATGAAATACATTGTTTAAACATTACATTCCCAAAAATAATTTGTTCGATTCGTACATCAATAAACTGCAAGCCATCACCGAATATGTTTTCCTTTGGTTCACTGGTTCCCTGAGAATACAAGTATTTTGAAAAACGTCAACATATGAAATGTTGGTGAGTTCATAAGTAGTGTTTGAAATCCAATGTTTGTATTGTTTGAAAACCACCAGAAAATCCGATATTTTCTGAAAAGAAAAGCTTTTGAAAATGTTGTGAAGATCCATAGGTATGCTTGTTTGTTTCTATACTTGTAAAAATTGTTCATTGAAATTGTATGCATTTCGAATCCAGTATGTGTTGAAAAACCTAGGAAAAACCCGATGTTTTTCCTAACCCTTTAAGTTCCATTAAGTTGCGTTGAAACCATTACGAAAATAGTAGTCTCATTCCCAGGCGACGTTGGATTATTTTTGAGCATGATTAATTACTACAAACCCGCATTACACAAACGCCCAGTTTATAGCTATACTAACGATCCCGAAGGCGTTGTCCGTACTAATCACGTTATCCAGCCGCCCTGACTACGTGTCGTCCCACATCCGAAGAGAAAGAGGACACGAAGGCCTCGATGACTCTATAAATCGGTTGGGGATAATATGCGTACGAGGGGTCCCCGACCCGCCTCGCAAAAATATGCAGACTCTTCTAGCAATACCAAAGGACCCTTGGGGACCAGTGATATACGTGCCATTGAAAGTCCCTCTACGTTATGCCAAGTCGGTGAAACTCAACACTTCGTAGAAAAAAATATATGTCTTCGGGCCTTAAGATCAGGTCATTGGGCTAGCTAGGCCCAACAAACAAGATTTTACACTTTTGGGGCCCGAAGATGGTGCGTAGACGTCTGTGCACACTCGTATGTAAGTTGAATTCCCAAACGTTATTTGTATGTATCGTAGTGTCGCCATGTTAGTAGTTTCGGATTTTCATTGGTTCGAGACCGAGCCAATTCGTTTTACAACGATTTTGGTATTGTAGTGTATTGTATTTCGTTGGTAGTCGCGGTACCATTATTTGGACAAATTGCATGCATTGAATTAGTCTTGAAAATTTTCTGTTTTCAGCCCCTCCTTGTTTGTAAAATTTACTTTTTCAACCCTTTATTTAAATACTTTCCGGTTTGGTCCTTAAATCAATTTTCTTGACATTTTAACACCAAAAATTATTGAAATTAACATTTTTCAGCATATTTTTCAATGAAAACAGTTTAAGTCCAGGAAAATGCAGTTTTCTCGGTTATAACCCTTCTTTTTCGCAATTTTGACAATTTTGGCCCAAATTGTAAAATTTTTGCAACTTTAGTCCTTTTTAAATTTAAAAAAACATTTTAAACCTTTGAAAAGGAATTGGAACACTTATAGTCCACTGTTTTACAGAAAAATACAGTTTTGGCCCTCCAAAACAGAAAAATTCGCATAATGGGCCTTATTGGGCCGAAAATGTCATTTTTAGCCCATTAAGCTTGAAATTTATGTTTTTAATCCTCTAAATGAGTAAATTTCCAGAATTTTTTTTATTGAAACTGTTTTGGCACACCTCATCCATCAGAATTCGTGATATGTCAATTTGGACCCTTAATTTTGTATTTTTCACATTTTTGGCCCAAAATTTGTGTTTTTAGCCCAAAGAAAATTGTTACTAAGTTACTTAGCCATTTTCTTGAAACACTTTGTATGTAGGAGCATATTTGATGCAAAAATCATTTAACATAAGATATACCTCGGTTTTGAGGGGTTTTATGGCTAGATCCAACATTTTAGCACACAAAAGCATACATATAAGCATGGAAATCATACAAGGCATACAAAACACATATAGATCTACACTTTCACTTGTATTCCCCCCCCCCCCCCCCCACAAAACTCATAAAAACAGAAAATAGGGGGTATGAAGCTCACCTTGGGTGTGGTTTCGGTTTTTGGAAGAAAAGATGGAAGAAAACTTGGTGATTTTTGGCCTTAGCACCTTTCCTTGGTAGATCTCGAGTTTGAGATGGTTCTAGGATGCAAGATCATGATTTTTGCTTAGATTAGGAAAGAATTTTGATAACAAAAAGAATCTAAACCATAGATCCAAGCATAATCTTACCTTAGATGATGATTAACTTGCAAGATCCTCTTGAAAGCCCCTAATTTTCGAGATTTTTGGAGAGGGGAGGAAGGAGTGTTCTTGAGTATTCTTGAGAGAGAGTTGAGAGATTTTTGTGGTGTGTGTGTGTGTATGGCCGAGAGCAAGAGAGAGGAGAGAAGAGAAGTGATATTTGAGGTGATGTGCATGGAGGAATGAGAAATATTGCATGGATATCCTATGGGTAAAGATGAGGTGGCAACCAAAGTCAACTTCATCTCTTATCTCCTTGGATTTGGGCCTTGGGCCGAGAATGTGAAGGGAGAAAGGAAAAATTTGGGCCTTTGCCCCTAAGCCCACTATTAGAGTTAATCTTGGGTATGTTTTAAGCCTAAAAGAATGTAGTAGGATTTTTATATTTTTATTGGACTAGTTTAGGTTATTCATGTATCAAGGCTTTTAATTCATTTCATTCTAGGTCCAACATGGCCCAAAATGTTGAAATAAATAAATGTGGGTCCAATTAGAGCCCAATTAGGGTTCTAAGCCCATGATAGTCTAATTGGAAGCTTATTGGTCCATTTGGATCCAATAAGGGAGTTCTAGCCCAAAATGGACTTAAACAAGAACTTCTAAAGTTTCCAATTGTTTGATGACTATTTGTAGCACTTGTATAATGTATTTGATTGAAGTTTTTGATTCACATTAGCTTGAATGTATAGATTACATGACACAAAATTTCCAGTTGTGACACCTCATCCATCAATATTGGCGTACTCTGCCCCAGTACGGTACCCAGACCCTCCCATGCAGGGTCAACAATCCACGGCTATCGTAATCGAAGGAGGCCACCTGGCCTATAATCCGCTCACACTTTCGGCGCTCCTTCTTCAGGCCCTCAACTTGCGCCTCTCTGATCTGCTCCAGCAATGGAGTAACCACTGTCATCCTCAGACATATATCTCAAATCGGGCCTTTGGATTGTGAGTTTGGGCCTTAGTCTAGGACCAAACTAGGTGAGGGGTAAAATGGTATTTTTACCTTATATTTGCATGGTATTTTTACCAAACTAGGTGAGGGGTAAAATGGTATTATTGGATTTGGTTTGGAACCTAATTGCTAATTGGGTATTATTTGTTTGTTAGCGCGAAGATTCTAGTGGATCAACGATCAGAGATTTATTTGTGGGTTCAACTGTCGGTGTGAGTCTTCTCATTGTACAATTGGTCAAAGGCACCAATGTTGACCCATTTGATTTATGTATTATAGGAAGACTAGGAGGTGGCTCTTAGCAATCTGTATGCTAGACGAGATTCTGAACTCTGGTAGTTAACTGGTTAAGCAGTTGTAGATTGTATGCTAGTTGTCTTTGTGATGCTTTCATGGAAGACCAAGAGGTGGCTCTTGGCACTTATCTGTAAGACCTAGGGTTTTGGACCCCAACTTGGCAATAAAGACCATGATACGGCTTGTGGCATAATGGCAAGACTATGGTTGGCACATAACACCTTTTATCATATGTTTGATATGTATGGCTCGTATGATATGTATGGATCGTATGTTATGTATGGTATGTGGTATTTAGGGAACTCACTAAGGTTTGTGCTTACAGTTTGTGGTTTATTGTTTCCAGTGGCGAGTCTAGAATAAGAAACCATATGGTTCACTAATTTTTCTATAGAACTTCAAAGATTTTATAGGTAAGGTAGGTCCTAAATTTTTTTAAAGGTATGTCATTAAAAAATTTCAATATAAATTTTAGCTAAATTAAAATAATTAGGTGGGTCATTGGAACCACCTTACTTACACATAGACTCGCCCCTGATTGTTTCAGGTACTTCCTGTTCGAAAGGGAAGGGCCCGACTTGATCGCAACACATACACCCGTGTTTTTCCGTAGTCTGTGATTTTAGGATTTTACTCTAATAATTGTTTTACTCTGAAATGCCTTTAAATGTTTAAATAAAGATAAATGAATATTTGAATACATATTAAAAATGAAAATTTTATCTTATGATTTCTGGGATGTTACAAATAATATTATATTCAAATTAGGGTTATCTAGGGCATCCTTGTTGCACTATAAATAGGCCCTCACCCTTAAGGATTTTTGGCCACTGGAAACCCTAGAGGAATAACGGAAATTCCTAGCTCTCCCTCTCCCCTTTCCCCTCTCATCCTCTTGCTTGTTTAGGTGTGATCTACTAGAGGTGTGACACTTGTGACACTTGCTCTCAAAGTTTGAAGAAGGCTAGGATTTTTATTGTTATTGCTATATAACAACCAAGGTATGTTTTCTTAACCTTATTTTATAGATTTCGAAAATATACTAATACTATTAGGGTTTTTCGTTTGATGTTCAAAAGTTGTATGTTCAATTATAGAAAACATAGATCAAGAATTAGGGTTGCAGGAACACATAGAATTTTGTTTGTTATGCTCAAAACCCATCACTTAGGACATCATTTTGGGCTTGGATCTGAGTTTTGGATGTAAGAAGTTAATGTAATAAGCTCTAATGGATTTTTGGGACTGGGCTGCGTACGTTGGGCGTACCTTGTGGTATGCTGCACATACGCGGTCAGTGCCCCGCTTTTGGTCAACATCAGAGTACAATAGGCGTACTATCTTGGTACACAGGGCGTACTCTGCTAGGAAGAAATATTGACTTTTGGACCTTGACCGTTGACTTTGACTTTGACCAGGGTTGACCAAGTTTGACTTAAGGACATTTAGGTCATTTGATTTATAGTTTGAGATTTGGTTCCTTTATATAGGTGACCAGTAAAGATAGTTTCAGAGCAGTGATCGGTGCAACTATTCTTTCAAACTATGAGGTGAGTCTCATCCATGTATCTATGGGTCAAAGACACCAATGTTGGCCCATTATTCGGTTATGTAGAATGCTATTTGTTGTGTGATATATATATATATATATATATATATATATATATATATATTTGTGTTTGTATGATCTTGTTGAAATATACCCCAGGGCGGGGCCCAATACGACATATCGGGTTGAAATATACCCTAGGGTGGGGCCCATTATGGCATGTTCGGGTTGAAATATACCACAAGGTGGGGCCAAGTATCATACGATCGGGTTAAAATATACCCTTGGGCGGGGCCCATACTTGCTTATTGGGTTGGAATATACCCCAGGGTTAAACCCAGTTGTATGTTTGGTATGTTGTATTTTGAGAAACTCACTAAACTTTTTGCTTATGGTTTAATATTTATGCTTTCAGATACTTTGGGTTTGAAAGGGAATGACTCGACGTGACTGCACAACATCCCCCTAGAGTTTTCTGCCTTGATGATTAATGATATTACTCTGATGTTTAAATGATATATTCATTTTGATCGATTATGGTACAACTCGTTTGTATGATTCATTGTTTTAAAAATGAAAAAATTAACCTTGGATTTTCTGGACGTTACACGATCCCAACGGGTGATGCCACGTTTTGGCGTCTACACCGCCACGTCGTGGCCACCAAAAATATCATATTTCAAAATTTTAAATGCCAAAATCACCGGAGCAAATATACTTGGAACTTGGTGTTACAAATAAATATTGTTGTCAACACACATCCTCCCAAAAATCCTTTTGGCAAATTGGCTTCAAATCTTAGTGCTCTAGCGGTTTCAAGAAAATGCCTATTCTTTCTTTCCACAACTCTATATATTTTTTGTGGGGTAGGTGGACAAATAGTTTCAAGCAAAATCCCATGTTCATTGTAAAACTTTTGCATGTCATTTGAAATAAAATTTCCATCATTATTGGTACAAATTCTTTTGACAAATTTTCCAAATCGAGTTTTCATCATGCTGTTAAAATTTATCAAGCAATTGCTTGCTTCATGTTTGAATTTTAGAAGAAAAACCTTAAACAACTCTACTAAAATCATTAACTATGGTTAAAAATAATTTTCCCCCAAAAGAGATGGAACACGATACTTACCCCAAAAACCATAATGTAAAAGCTCAAAACAATCACCGGTTTTAATATTACTATTTAATAAGGGAAGTCTATTATGTTTTGCATCGGAACAAACACACATTTATCAAAAAAACTATTACTAAGAAAGTTATTAAGTTTGTCACCAAAAGTGTGCCCCAATCTTTTATGCCAAATATCCATAGTTGTTGTCATGACTTGCTTCTCCTTTCCAATCATCCTCATTTGGCATAGACCATTCCTACACTCACCGTAGCAATCAAGCTCCTTGTGTGAAGTTTCTGCATTACACACAAATCACGAAAAGAAAAGTTATGGTAGATTACAGATTCTTGCTCAGCCTACTAACGGATAAAAGATTGCAAGTGAATTTAGGAATGTGCAAAACTTTTTTTATTTTAATTCCTCCTGACAATGAACATTCTCTTTCCTTTCACGGGTATCCCAATTGGGAATAACAACCGGTGTTTCAAAATGATTTTTAGTTTTATTTTCAAAAATATTAAGCATCATCTATGATTAATAGATCCCAAGTCATTAATATATCAACAGTTAAAATTCGATCATCAACCAAATAATTACACTAATAAGTTTTATCTTTTGATATATAAAAAAATTCAATGGATAATATGGATTACACATGTCATCGTTAATAAATGTCACATCATTAAAATTAACCAATTAATAAGCTGTTACAATAAATTTGAATAAAATCCATAAGTAAAAAGATACTATGTGTTTTTTCTTTCCTGAAAAAGAAAATAATATACGAGTTTTTTTATTTTTTTTTCCGACAATCGATATACTTTTATGTGAAGCCTTCACGTAGTAGCAAATGAAACGTGAGGGGCTTTGTTAGACTTTCCTGAAATTAGAGGGGCTTTCTTGAAATATATTTATTTCCCCTTTTAACGAGCACTGACCTGAAAAATCACAATCATGTTTGGCTTCGAATCCTTTGCTTAACTCACACAACACACAACAATAAGAAATCATCATCAACGATTCACCGATTCATCTAAACAGCAGTTGAATCAAGCAATCAGAATCAATCGACAGAGAAATGGCTCGAGCTGGAGGAATAACGAATGCAGTAAACGTAGGGATAGCAGTACAAGCTGATTGGGAGAATCGAGAATTCATTTCTCACATCTCCCTCAATGTTCGTCAACTCTTCGATTTCCTTGTTCAATTCGGTAAATCCTCACTTGATCTCGATGATTTCTGTTTTCATTGACTTAATTTGAGTTCGTAGTATACTCGTAATTGTGATCTATTAGACGAATTTCCATCGAACGATTGGGCTGCGGAGGTTCCTTGTTTCGTTTGGATTCGTGTTGTTGATATCTCCAAAATTTCACTTGCCAATTGAATGGAGAGATACACATGGAACATCCACTAAAATTTTGGTGCTTTTTTCTGTAAATTGTGTACATTCAATCTAATTGCTCTTGTGTATTAATGGAATACATTTTTCGCTTTCAGAGGCTACAACAAAGAGCAAATTGGCATCTCTGAATGAGAAACTTGACACACTAGAGCGTCGTCTAGAAATGCTTGAAGTACAAGTGGGTACTGCTACAGCCAATCCAAATTTATTCAAGACTTGATTTCCTCGACTATGGCATTGTAGAGAAAAAAAAAGCAAAAGCAAAGGCCAACATCAGAATGTGAGGTGATTAAGCTTGTTCAAAAAATTCAGTATGATACGTATGAAGTTTGTTTTGCCTTATTTTTCCATATATTTATTCATGTAGCTGATCTGTGCATTTTGTAATTGGAAGAGTTCCCTTCTCTTTGTTTTCATATCACTTTTTATCTCAATGAAGATTTGAATGCAGTTTGTTGTGCCTTCCTTATGCATCTCACTGATCCAAAAGAACAATTAGAAAGTTCACAAATCTTCCATGCTTTGCATCACATTAACTTCAGTCATGCTCATGCATATCTGATATATATCATTGATTGATTTTATCGGTTTATTGAAGATTATAGAACAAATGAGTTTCTATGATATAATGGCTATGATAGTTGCATGTTATAACTGTATAAGAATCTCCATGCCTTATTTGCCTTCTAAAAGTTGTTAATCACTTATATGCCATTATGCCCCTATTTATTTGCAAAACCATTCATTTGTAGAGTATATCTGTATGAATACACATTTATGTCTCAAAAACATTTTGGGTAAAGAAGAAATATATAAACTTCTGAAATCTAATTCTTTATTATGGCTTGAGTTCTGTTGATGAGTTCTTGAGGTCACTTAAACTCTGGTAACTATTCCTTATTAAGCTATGTTGATTTTAAATCAATACTTTTATTGCTTGCCATGAAAGTAGCAAAGGGTTCCTTGGGATAGAAGTGATAGTAAAAAAGGGAATAAATAAATAGATAGATACCTAAATGCACATAAAAATAAAATATGTAACAAAGATTTATACTACTTGGCCAATATGGGAGAGGTGAATTACAATATTCATAGAACAACCCATGCTTCAACCTAAGACCTCACTTATGGATTCTCACAATTTGAAAAATATTGTATGCAAAGTGTTATTGGCTTCTTTTATTCATCTATTTTAGGTTCTTGTGGTGTTAGGTGCTTTTAACCTCAATGTATTCATCATACTTATTTATAGGGGTGTTGATCGGGTAATATTTTGGGTTTCGGGTAATTTGGTTTTTTCATGTTAAAAAAAATACCTGTTACCCGACCCAAATTAAATTCGGGTTTGGGTAATTCGGGTAGTGGGTCGGGTTTGGGTAATTTGGATACTACCCGAAATATATAATTTTTTTTGAATTGCACCTGAAAATAAATTTAATGAAATAAATACGTCGTGTTTTATTAGTCTTGTTTATATAAACAAACGAGGCATAAACCGAGTTACTCAAACTTTGAACATTGAGATTTTTTAGTCAATAATACTTGAAATATCAAGTAATCTTTTAACAACTTTATTTAATCTAATAAGATGTTAAAAAAACAAATACTTAAAGATCTTACTTTAAAAGTTTAAAATGTTTAAGATAATTGTAGCCATAATTTTTGCTATGTTCTGAAGTTTCGTCAAGATAATGAGTTTGTTAGTTGCAATAAAAATTATAATCTAGAAAGCAGTTAAGTTTTAAAGAAGATGATGACATATAAACAAATGTTTTTAATATTTTTAGTGTCATACTGTCATAATAAAAGAGATTTATGTTTTACAATAATGATAGTTAGTTTAAGCGTAATCAAATACTTGCTACAGAGTATAAGGTTTACAAAAAAAAAGAATTTTTAAAATAATTCGGTTAATTCGGGTATACCCGAAACCCAACAAATGTACCCTATACCCGACCTGAAAAAAATCGGGTTACCCGAATACCCGAAAAAAATCGGGTTACCCGATACCCGAAAAAATCGGGCGGATAATTCAAGTATCGGGTATTTTCAACAAGGCTGCTTATTTGGCCTTATTTCAACTACGTTGTTATTATGTTCTTGTTCTTCTCTTATCCGAGTTCCATAAACTATCCACTTAACATGCAAATATTCACTTTGTTGATTCTTCTACTTCATTTTTTTTTGTCTTTTCCTATCATATTCAAAAGATAACAAAATATTGTGAAAACAAAAAGTGTATACGTTAGTTTTTCAAGATTTAAGAATTGTAATGTAGAACTTGGAGTATTACTAGCTAATTGAGCTTTTTTTTTTCTTTTAGTAATGTTTCTTTGATCTCAACTAAACGTTTTCTACTCATTACTTACCGATGCTTTGTCCTCCTTATAATAACTTACCTATTTTAATGTTTTCTTTGGAGTTATGGTGTACACATTATGATGAATAGACAACATATGGTTGAATAATCTACAAAAACATAAATATTCAAAAAATACCCTCTCCATATACCTTGCTACTTGTATAATAGCTTAAATTTATGGATTACACATTCATGAACTTATACCACTATGCTAAACTCCGACTTTTTCTTCGATAAAATCTACAAGATTGGAATCAACTGATATTAAGTAGTTGTAGAAACAAAATCAAGAAATTACATATATTTACTTAACATTATTCTTCCACCAAGCTTAGCCCTACGCTGGCCTACACCACCGTGTCTTTAGACCATCACGTCAGATGTAAGTAAATCAGGTACACAGTGGCCTGTGCCCACAACGAGCCCAATCCACATTAGAACTGAAACTCCCACACTGCAACTGCTAAGACTCACACATATTTACTTAATATTATTTATCTTGGTTGTGGAGGGATAGGTTGTGATTGGAGAGATGATAGTTCTGATGGAGTTGGAGTGGGTAAGGGCAAAATAGTAATTGGTCTCTCGATAGAGAACCGATTGGACCCTCCAAAGCTATCTAATGATCTCATATATTCAGATGCATTGTTTTCGATTATCAAAGCATCTTCAAGCTCACGAACAATGTCAATCATGGAAGGTCTATAAGCTGAGAAAGGCTCGATACATGCTAGTGCTACTTCCACAACTCGCCACATGGCTTCCGTATGATATCCTCCTTTTATGCTTGGATCCACTATTTCCTCAATTCTTGAATTCCTTATATACGGTTTTGCCTACATAGAATTTGGTAAATCAATCTGATTAAACGCAAGAAATAGCAATGTATACACTTTTGTTTTTTTTTTTTGTTACAACATTGTATTTTGAAAAATCTAGCAATGTTATCCAAATTCAAAGCAATTTTCACTACTAGGTAGAAGTTTTAAAGTGCAACGATGTAAATAATTTTTAAAAAAATGAATAAGTGTATAAAATTTTTGTAAGTACAACGCCTTAATAATAAAAAAAAAGTTAAAAAGAAATTCAAACATACCCATTCAACCAAGCTCCACTCATTTCTTGGCCTGTGGATATTAAGTGGTTCACGACCAGTTATCATTTCAAGCAACACAACTCCATAGCTAAAAACATCACTCTTTGCAGACAAATGTTGCGTTGAATAATACCTTAAAATACACAAAAAAAAAAACATCATGAGTTTTGTGATTTAAAAAAAAAATGAAAAAATTGTACTTACTCTGGATCCAAGTATCCAGCTGTCCCCCTTACTTCAAGGGAAGCACCACTATCACCTTCTTGAGGGGCATATTTGGAAAATCCAAAATCGGCAACTTTAGGGCACATACTATCATCCAAAAGAATGTTACTTGATTTCACATCCCTATGTATGACACAACGCCCCGAAAATGTATGAAGATATGTCAAACCTGGAGGGTAAAACTGTCTTTTTAGTATTATTATAATTATTATAATATCTATTGCTTACAAGTAAATAAATATATAGAATTACCTCGAGCAGATCCTAAAGCTATTGAAAGTCTTGTTGGCCAGTCTAGAGCTCTTCTTTTAGATGCATCACCTATGAAGATACAATGAAGCAAGGGTAAAAATGGTATTAAAATAATGAAAATAGTAAATTACAAAATCGTCCCTATGGTCTGTCCAAAATTAT
The DNA here is from genome assembly GCF_002870075.4 of Lactuca sativa. NCBI lineage: Eukaryota > Viridiplantae > Streptophyta > Magnoliopsida > Asterales > Asteraceae > Lactuca > Lactuca sativa. Next base: position 339,836,441 of record NC_056626.2, read on the forward strand.
AGATCGATTTTTTAAAAACCTTTCTGGTCTTGAAACCATCACTTGCCACCCTTTTGTCCCTTATGCTGATGATGTCCATTTTCGTATAGTTAAGACTAACCATATTGAAACACTTGAGGGCATTTTCGTCTTTTTAGGTAGATGAAGTGTACATTACCGATTCACCATTGTTGCAAATATGTCAAAATTAAGGTTGTGAAGTTGTACTCTAGAGAAGATGATGAAGAAAAAGGGAGTGCTTTTGAAAAAAAAAAAGGAGTGATTAACCGATTTTTACTCTTTTAGGGATTATTTATGAAATACAATGATGATTGATTAAAGGCTAACCAAAAAGACAAAAATGCCCTCACGTGTTTTGCACATGGCGGGGCTTAATTGAAGAAAATGGATGTGCTTGCATAAGGAATGAAAAGGGTGACAATTGATACTTCCCGGGACTAGAAAGGTTAAAAAAGTCGGCAAGGGACCAAACCTATAACTTTGGATATACTACAGGGATGATTTCTGTAATTTACTCTAATAAAAATAAACTGAAAATAACTTTAACACATACCATAAAGCCGATCTTGTAGGGACCCATTTGACATAAATGGGTAAACAAGAATTTGTTGATCATTTTCACAACAATAGCCAAGAAGAGGGACCAAATTTTCATGTCGAATGGCCGATAGAAGTGTTAGCTGTAGATGAAATTGTCAATAGACTTATTTAGTCAACAATATGATAACAAAAATATATAAACAATTTGAACTTATGAATAATGATAAGAATTATGAAGCAAAATTTGATATGAAATCATAGTGAATATTTTTTTAGGGCTACTCATCAAAATGGGAAATTCATATCACAAAAAGATCACCTTTTGACAATTGGGACCAAATTCGTTAAAAAAATAATAAAACATAGGCCAAAATAAAAATAAAAATAAAATTTGGATAACATAACCTACTGTAACATGTCGTAGTGACCAATTTGGAACAACTTACATATTCGGTTACCTCTCTCTATAATAAACGTGTAAAATGGTATTTTGGATATATTGAAAATAGTTTGTTAGCCCAAAAATAATGTTATTAACCCTTTATGTAACTAGCCCTTTTTTCTATCATGTTTTAGCTACTCTTTGTCCTTTTTTTTTTTTTTTTTTTTTTTTTTTTTTTTTTTTTCATTTTAATTAATATTACCAAAAAAGTTTTTATGAAATTGTCTAGAAATTGAAAAATTACTTCACCTCATTATCAAATTCACGGGTTCCTTGTGTTGAAGTTGCTGACCGGACTTTTACAGCTACTTCTTTACCATCTTGTAGGGTCCCACGATAAACCGATCCAAATCCTCCTTCACCTATTAATGTTTTATAATGTTGTATTGCACTTTCTATTTGTTCAAGAGTATAACACTCTATGGATATTGTCTTCAAACTACTATCTTCATTGCTACTTGGCATTGCGTAAATTGCATCTGCAATTTAGATGTTTTTTTATGGGTAAATGCAAGAAATAGTAACGTATTTGTGTTTATTTGTGTATTTAAGCATCCTACTTTTGTTTTCTCTCTATTACAACATTGTATTTTTTAATTTTTTTAGAGTAAATTACACGAATGGTCCCTATGGTTTGGGGTAATTTGCGCGTTTGGTCCCTAACTTATTTTTTTTAACTCGGAAGATCCCTACTGATTGTTTTTATTACGTGTTTGGTCCCTATTGTTTGTTTTTGTTACGCACTTGGTCCTGTCATACCTAAAAAGACTATTATTTAAATAGGAAAAAAATGATGGGGTACGTAAGGTAAGTTGAGAAGGGTGAGATTAGGGGTGTGTTTATTTAAATAAATTAAAAAATAAAGGGAAAAATAGACTTTTTATGTAAGCAGGGACCAAATGCGTAATAAAAACAAACAGTAGAGACCTTCCGAGTTAAAAAAATAAATTAGGGACCAAACGCGCAAATTACCCTAATCCATAGGGACCATTCGTGTAATTTACTCTTTTTTTATTATTATTAAGACATTTTATTTTGAAAAATCTACTCGTAGCAGTGTATTTTTTTTTTTTTAAATTAGGATATTATACTTTGAAAAGTTTAAACAATTATGGTAGTTGTATTTGGATGACATTATAACTTGATAGATTTTTCAAAGTATAATGCTATAGTAGGATAAAATGAAAGTAGATTTCTACAATAGAGAAATCGAATTATAGCAATGAAAAGTGCATTGCTATTTCTTGCATTTAACCTGGTTTATATTTATAGGAGGGTGACTGCAAGAAATATATCGAATTATAGCAATGAAAATTGTAAAATTGTTTTGTATTTGCATGACATTGCTATAATTTGGTAGTTTTTCAAATATTATAACGTTGTAATAGGAAAAAATGAAAGTAGAACACTATATAATAGAAACATTTGCTTAAATTTTCTTATTAATATCCCGTAACATCTTTAGATTATATAAAATATTAAAAGAGAAAATTGTACTCACTTTTGGTCATTGCATGTGTTTTCCCATTTGATTTTTTGTTGGCCTTTTTCCTTTTCTTGTAAAAGCAAATTAGGCAAGCAAATACTCCCGTAACTAAAAGGGCCCCACCTGAAATTGCGACTATAAAGACCGTGTGTGGTGGATGTGACGATTCTTTTCCTGTGCACGTCCCGTTGCTGAAACAAAAAGACTTAATTACCCTCCTCATCAAGAAAAGATGGGACACGAAAAGACATAATTACCCCTCATTAAGCAAAGGTGTCGCATAACAGATCAAGAACGAGTCCTTAATTGCACATTGTCACTTATAAAATGGTGTCTGATCTCAATATGCTTTATTTTTAAAAATCTTACAAGATAAAAACTTGACGATTTAATTGAGTAAAAATTAAATTTAATAATTGAAGTACTTACTCTGTATCAAGTTTGGATGAATTATCACTTGTTGGAAGGTCTTTGGTAAAATCTTTATTGCATCCATAATATCTAGATGAATACACAAATAACTCAAGTTACTTGGATTTATTAATGTTTTATTGATATTATAATTTGTATAAAAAATGATTAAAAACACTCACAACTGTGTCAAGTTTGGAAGGGAGGCAAATGACTCTGGAATCCTTCCAATGAATTCATTGTTTCGTAGGTCCCTAACATATGTTTTAAACTCAATTACCAACGTGGATAAACATTTTCTTTCCAAATTAAATTCTCATAACAAACAATTGAATAATAATATTTATGCATTTTAAAAGGAAAGAAACATACATTGAGGCAAGAATGGATGACAATGGGAATGTGGGAATACTATTGGTGAAGTGATTGCTACTTACATTCCTGTAGTTCATGATCAAGATGTAAGAAACTAACATTTTTTTTTACTTTATTTTTTATAAAAAAATAAGAGAATTAGGAAAGTATCGTATCATACAATTCTGTAAGATGAGTCAGCATAGTGATTCCCTGTGCTAGTGGTCCTCGAAATTTTCCATTAGATAAATTCCTGCAAGATAAATATTAGAGTAAATGACTGAAATCGTTCAGATGGTTTGATCAAAATTAAACGTTTGGTTCATAATTTTTTTTTGCACTTAGATCGTCCCTTTGGTTTGATTTTGTTGCGTTTTTGGTCCCTATGGTTTGTTCAAAATTGCATGTTTCGTCCCTAACTTTATGTATGTAAGGGACGAAAAACGCAAGAAAATCAAACCACAGGGACGATCCGAGTGCAAAAACAAAGTTAGAGACCAAACGTGCAATTTTAACCAAACCATAGGGACGATTTCATTAATTTACTCTAAATATTACAATCCGGTACACAGTATACACTATACAGTACACAGTAAAACTCACAGCTTCGTTACGACGGTTGTTCCATTCGATTGGATGCACTTCACACCATTCCAACTATGCGGGAGACACGGGTCACCCGTCCAACTTTCTAACACCTCATTATCTTCATTCTCTACTAACAACTCTTTTTTTATTTTTAGCATCACATCAACTGAAAGATTTTAAAATTAAACAATTTAAAATTTTATTTCCATTTTATGACTTAAAACAAACTAGGGACTTAAGTTGAATTAAAATTTAAAAGTACCATCTTTTTGATCAGTCGCTTGAAGCACCGGGCGAACTTGAAAAACTTCATAAGCATTACAAATCGGGCCCCACTGAGATCCATTAGAAGCTTTTTTTAAGGTCAAATTAAGAAACCCATTTGCTGTGAAGTACATAAATGTATCCTTATAGTTTGATCCACTAGAAATCACATCAATTTGTTGCCTCTTTTCACCATTGATATATACATCAAATACTCGTTGCCCTATTTTCACATTTCCATCAAGTTCAAGAAAATAGAGGTGAAGAATATACTTTTCGTAGCTTGAATGAAGATTATGCATAAATTCTAAACGCTCTAAATGGGTTCGACCCGTTTTTAGAACTTCGATAGGAGGTGATGTTTTTGTCCTGTTTTGGACAATTTTGTCCCCGTTTAGTGACGTGGAATTTCCGTTTTGGTTCGAATCTGAATCCGGCTTCCATATTCGATCATACGGGTCTTGTGGGTACCTGAAAATGCCCAAAAATGACGAAAATGCCCTTATAAAGGAAACCTTGCATTTCTACTAAACAGAGTAACAGACATACCTGATTTCTCCACGTGTGTTCCCGACATCAACTCTATGTAAAACTTTGAGAACATTCGAAGGCTCTTCATAATCCAAATCCAACGGTCTCAATTCAATCTTGGAGATATAAGGATTTCCCTGTTTTTTTAATAAACAAAAGTCGATATAATTATTATTAGCTCTTACAATCACTTCAACTTCAGCTTCATCTGATGACCCAACTCGCCCTATTGGTGTTGTACCAATTAAGACATCGAAGAACGTGTTTGTGGGTGAAGTTACGAATGTACCCCTGATTAGATAACCTCGACCCTTTTTTGTTGGCAAGTTGTAACACCATTTAGTACCATAGTTTATGCCAAAAAATCTAGCATGATCGTATGTAGTAATGTTTTGTAATGGTGTTACTATGTCTTGACATTGTTGATTGTCTGAGAACCATTTGTTATCTGAAATCCATGTTATGTTGTTTTTTGGATCCGTGAATTTTGAATCAGAACAACATCGGATGCTTAGAAAATCTGCACAAAATTAAAAATTTAGCTTTAGTAAATTGTTTGAGTGTTTTTTTTTTTTACTTAATACAGAAAGAAAATCATCCTTGATAGTTGATACTTAGAAAATTTGCACAAAAATTGAGAGTTTAGTTTTATTGGAGTACTATGTTAGCTAAAAGTTGTGGTGCTTTTTACTTTTTAGAGTTATATATAAGTGTTTCTTTTTGACTTAATACATAAAAGAACTATTTAAGACAGAAAAAGAAAAACATAGATGTAAAATTGTTGAATTATAGCATATATCGGCCTCATTCTCGTTTATTACACTTTATATAATGGAAAATCTTTCTACTTGATTCTTTTAACATGTTCATCAAGATATAGCCCTCTAAAAGATTTTGATTTGACCAAAATACCCTTCGTTGGCAAGATCAAGCCTAGGATCATATCCAATTAGCATATATTTTCAAAAAAAAAAAAATTGATCATACATATAATATATAGCATGCATCTAATATGGGGAATTATGAAGATGATTTATTCACTAAATATTCTATTAATTTATAATTCTAAATTCTTAACTAAAAATTTGAGAAATTGGGCATACCTTGTTGTGAACAGGTTGATTGGATGGCTATGAAGAAACAGATTATAACACAAAAGTAAACCAATCTTGAATTATGATAATTCAAGCCTTCCATCATCCTCTTATAATCAATTTAAAATTTTCCATCTCATGATCAAACTCATAACTCTCAAACTAGGGTTTCTTCACCATCATAGATGAAGCCTAAAAAATATTTATAAAAAATATATATATATATATATGTGGTTTATTATAACTTCAAATTTTGAGAAAACCCCTTTTGAATCTTTGGTGATCTTGAGGAGGAAAAAAGCATGAAACAATAGGGTTCTCGGATTAAGAAAGAGGTTTGACTAAAAAGATTAGTATTTGATGATGCAATTGAAAGGAAGATGAGAGGTAAAGCTTGAATTAGAATAAATTAACATTAATTTCACAATCAGTTTGATAAAACTTTTCCAATAATTAACGAATATTTAACTGGAGTTTGTTAGTTTTAGTGATGAAGGTGGGCGTTGTTTATGATAAATTAATCTTTAATGTTTTAATTAATTAAGGTAGGGTTAAGGCGGAGCAATCCTTCATCTTGGTCCATCTTGCGTCTGTCTCTTTGTCTGTTTACATTTGAATCCCGACATCATTAAACTTTTGTTTATTCGACTAAAAGCTTGTAGATTGTGACTTTCAACCACCAATCACGTTTCTCCAACTATTTTTTTAACAACCAATTGTTATTTTCAAATATTTAGACAAGTTTTCTAGGGTTAATTTTCGTAGTGTGACTATGTGACTATGTTGTTTCGAATTGGTCCCGATTGTAGTGGATTATACAAGTTTTCTAGAATTGTTTTTAGAATTGTTTTCAATAAGGATGTGAGGATATTTAAGTCTTTTACACAAATATGAAAACAAATGTGAGTCTTTGTTACATTTTCTTAGTGGGATAAAAAGTTATAATTTTTGTCTCATTAACATGAGTCATAATCTCAGTGGATCGAATGCAAACATAATAGACAAGCTTTCGAGGCAATTTCTGATGAGTGATGGTTAAAAGGGTATTTACATCTTTTGGCTTTTACACAAATGAGATATGAGGAGGAGTCTCTGTTTCATCTTTTTTTTGGTGGGACAAACAATTATAAACCTTGATCCATGAGTTTTGGTTCAATGCATATCAGACATGGTAGATAAGCATTTGGCGTGACTATTTTCAATGATTATGAAAGTATTTATTTGTTTTGCATATATGATAGATCATGAGCAAGGCATTCAAATTTTGTCTCATTTATGTGGGGAAATCTAAAAAGAAGTTTTCAAAAAACTCCTAAAAAGATTTTGAACAGAAAAATCCAATTATTTTGAGAAAATCATATAATCTGTCGTTTGCTTTTCAAATGCAAAAAAAGACTTTTTCGTTAATTTGGACAAAATATTAAATAATCAAGATTTTTCTGTTAAAAAAATAACTTTTAAGACTTTATTGAAACTTTTTCCAAAAATTTGAGACTTTTCTATAAATTTCTCCATTTACTATCTCAAAAGTCTCAATTAAATGCATATAAAAACAATAGACAGATTTTCTAAGACTATTTTCAATGAAGAGTATGAAGATATTATTTACATCTTTTACATATATTGGAATCGTCTTCTTGGGTGGAATAAAGTTTTTAATTTTGTTTTATTGGCATTAGTCATAGTATTAATCGAGTGCATGATAAATACAAAACGGAATATAAAAGCATGCAACAAGTGTGAATCAAAAGTGATAAACGACTGTAAAGGCAGTAAAGCTATTTACCACAATACGAAATGTTAGTAGAATTCATTTGTAGTTTGACAAACGATAACAAATTTTGTAAACATTTGACTTAAAATTTGATTAATTGTTTATTTTGGTATCGGATTGCTTATCTTTTTGTGTCAAAACATTTATTTTATTTATTGACATCTATAATCTTTAATTGACACATTTATATAATGTCAACTATAAATCTAAATCCTGTATAACATATATGTACATGTCCTATAAATCATCAAAATATGTGATCGCACGATATGAATCGTTTGGTGATGGAACATTGTCGAAAGATTCTTAAAAAGTTGAGGCCAATCATAAGAAGCCATGTAAATGAATGATTGATATGCGCCTGAATTTGTAATTTTCTATTATTAGGTAATAAATATTATTATTTTGAATTGGCATGGGTCCAGTGTTTCTTAATTTGGTTATATTCCAAAGTGTTTGATGGAATATTCCATTTTGCTAGAAGCTAACTTGCGGCATAAAAGCCGTCACCGTTTACAAAATAACTTGATGAGTTGATTGGATTTTTTTAAAACCTACTTTTAAATGTTATGGAGAAATAATAATAATAATAATAATAATAATAATAATTATTGTTATTATTATTATTATTAATAATAATTTTTATAATGACAAGTTTTTTAGACAATTTATGAAAATATACACGAAAAGGTAGTCATTGTATTTATGTTTTTTATAAGAACAACTTCAAGTATGTATTAGAAATTAGGATTGTATGTTTTGAAATACTAGAAATTTGAAAATGAGATAGATTAGATGGCCGGAGAGTATATTCACGCCTCACTATTCATTTTTTTGTGTAAGTTTTTCTCTCACTCACCAAACACATTTCACTAACTTTCACTTTTATTTTTTAAAAATAAAAATAATTTAATTTTAAAGTTTATAATTCAAAAAATAAATTGAATTAGTTAACAATGATTAATAAGCACAAAATTGAATTAAAATAAGAATACTTAATTTCTTAAAAAATGTACATAATAACAACCAATATTTAAAAAAAACTAAAAAAACAATGAAGATTAAAAAACAACCATGATTAAAAAAAACAACCAAGATTTCAAAAAAAAAAAAAAACACTAAACAATCTATGAGAAATATTTTTCAATGATTTTCTCCTTTGTCATAAAAACTAGATTTTGGAATGACATTTGGATTGATAAAGAGAGTCTTTCTTTACAGTTTCCAAGACTGTATGCTTTGGAAGAGGTGAATGATTGTTGTGTTGTTGATAGATGGAGGGATAGTGGTTGGGTTTGGAGTTGGAATCGTCAAATTCGGGACGATGGTGCCACGACTTCCCAACTCTCGTGTTTGATTGACCTTATTTCTCGTGTCTCATGTGTTGATCGGCCGAATACTTGTGAGTGGGCAATTAGTTTCGATGATGGTTTTACTGTTAATAACATTAGAAACCATATTGATAACATCACTTTGCTGGAAGATGTGACTGAGGCGCGTTGGTGTAAGCTTGTTTCTATTAAACTTAATATTTATCTTTGGAGAACCATTCTTGATAGACTCCCCACCACAGTTAATTTGGTTAACAGTGACATTGATTTGACTTCTGTGATATGCCTTATGTGTTATTCTTAGATTGAAGATTGTAGTCATGTTTTTCTTATTTGTGACGTGGCTAAATAAATTTGGAACAAAGTGGTAAAGTGGCTTGATCTTCCTTTTCCTCTGTTCCTAAATGTATCTGAGATTTTGAGTTGGATTGATAGCACTACACTGAATCATACGAAACGAAGAGTTGGTGAAGTAATTATTATCACCACGATCTGGGTTATTTGGTTTTACAGGAATAGTGTGGTGTTCCAGACACATATGATGAGGAAAAGTCATATTTTTTAAAGTATCGTCATTCATTCTTTCAATTGGTTTTCGAATAAATGTGGTAAAAGTAATATTTCTTCGATCCAGTGGTTGCAAAACCCTCTTCTCTATGACTCTTTGTAATTGTTTTTCCCTCTAGTTGTTTGCTAGTCTTTTTATTTAAATTTGGCTGTTCAAAAAAAATTCGTTCTTTTCCTCGCGCTCCTTTTTTTGTGGGTAAGTTTTTCTTTGTCGAATGTCAAACGTTTAGAGAAATTTAGATTGTATCGATCAAATGTCTCCGTCATTTTGCGCATTTTGTCTAATTCGCTGTTGAAATCTAATGCATGTGACAACTGGAAAATTTTGGATCAAGCAAGGCCTAAAGTGTATCTGTGCATAAGTGAAACCACATCATAACTTTGTTGCAATAAATCCTTGAAAGCCAAAAGACATCATTTGTATAAGTATATATATATATATACTTTGAAAACCATGTTCGTAATGAACCTTTGAAAGTCAACAAGTTAGAACAAATCATGAATTAACCCTTGCAATTAGTGTTTTCGGCCTAGGACCCCAAAACCATGTGATTTCGGTTAGCATTAGGACCGAAATCACCATGGGATTTCGGTTTCCATATGGACCGAAGTCACATTGTGATCTCGGTTGATGCATAGACCGAAATCACATGTGATTTCGGTGGTATCTTTGGGGTTTTCGGTGGGAAGAATAAGGAAAAGAGGTTTGACTTCGTGATATGATATTTCATCTTTTCCAACACAAATTTTCATCCATCATGTATCAATGCTAATATCCAACAAATAACTAGGCAAACATCACCCCATCCTTTTCTCTTTAAACATGGTAGAAAACATCCACAAACCCCCACCATCTCCATTTTTCTCAATGTTTACTCCATATCCTCTCAAAGAACAAGTCCAAGCTCTTCTTAGATAGACTTTTCCAAAGTGGTTCTTGACAATTTGTTAAGTGTTTTCTTCATAATCTAGTATCCCTACACACTTTCATGTTAGTTCTATCTCATTTACACACATTATTATGTGTTAAAAACTCATAGGATAATCTCATATTCAAAGAATTCTTCAACCACTCTCAAGTGTTCTTGGGTTGAAGATCTTCACCAATCATCCCCTTAACCAACCACAAACACACTCAAGGTGAGTTCATACCCCCACATTTACGAGTTTTTCATGTTTTTAAAGGGGGGGGGGGGCGATACAAGTAAAGTTTGTTTATCTTACAAAATACTTGCATGTTTCATCTCTATGCTAAAAATAAAACATTATTTGCATGAAATATGATTATCACTAGTTTTTGGGAAATTATTTGTGATATAATAGTTTTGAGATGCAAATCTAACAAAAACAAAACATAAACTATGTTATATATTCAAAAGAAAAATTATTATTGCAAAACTACAAGGTTTTGAAGCTTTTTACCAAAATATAGTTTTCTAACAAAAAGGGGTTACATTCTAGTTATTTCACCATTTTGTGGGTTACAACCCAAAAATATTATGTTTTAACCATACATTGCGAAACTAGACAAGATAACTACTACATATTTATATAAATGATTATATAAATAGTCTTAACAAACGAACTATCACACCCCGAACCTGGATGGCGGAAATGTCCGGGGGTGGATGACTTCATGTACAGTATCATAACAATTGAACATGAATGAAACACAGCAACTAAACATCATACATTAAAGATACACACTTACATAGTTTACATATTAAATTTGTTCATCAGTTACACAAAAGTAAGAAAGTAAAATTTCTTGAAGTTGCACCACTTGATCTCCTAGTCGAACTTACTACCTGTTACTGGATCCCTGAGAATACAAGTCGTTTTGAAAAGCGTCAACTAAAAAGTTGGTGAGTTCATAAGCAGTTTTGTATAAAAATGGTTTTTGTACTTGTTTAGAATAGTTTTCATAGTGCTTTAAGATATCCGATATTTCCTAAAAAGAAATGGTTTGAAATATTTGTGTTTTATCTTATAATAATGCATGTGTGTTAATGTTTGTGAAAATAGAATGAGAATGATTTCCAGACAACCCAATGTTGTTTGCAATAGATAATGCTAAAATCCTAACCCCCGTGGTTGAGTACCAGCGTGTATAGATTACCGTTTTATCAAAAAGAAGGTTTCCCGTTTTATCCAAAAAGAACATAGAATGGTTTCTCGTGAATCTTATAACGTTAAATCCTCTAAGTGAGCCGTTATAACCATACTAGATAATGATAATTTTGCTTGTCTTTGCGTCTTTAGGACGCCGACGGAACAAGTTACGGTTTGTCACCCTAGACTGGCCTAGTCTAACTGTAGCGAACAACTCAGATGTGGGGTGTCACCCCCATATAGATCTATATACAAACTCAAGCTCTCTCTCCGGGAGACTCTGGTTATAACTACAGGCTACGTTTGTACACTCATATCGTGCCAAACGAAACGTCTCACTAGATCCTTAATCAAAGTTTACGCAAAAAGAAAGAAAAACATATAAAACTCATTCACAGGCCTAATAAACATGTAAGTGGACCACTAAGGCCCACTATACGTGTCTATTATTTTCAGGCTCAAAAGGAATATGAATGTATACCCTGGGCCCAATATACATAAAAGGACACTAAGGCCCACTAAACATGCAAAATGACACTAAGGCCCACTAAGCATGTAAAAGGACACTAAAGCCCCCCTAAACATGTATATTATTTCCAGGCCCAATAAGGATATGAATATCTTTTTCAACCCGTTTGTTATTGTTTTATTTATTTTAACTCGATTATTTACAAAATTGATATAAAAAGCCCACTTTTTATAAAAAATTCGTTTTTGGCCCAATAAGCCACAAATTTTCAATTAAGGCCCAATTATAGTAAAAATAACACTTTAGTCCCCCTTTTGTTCAAAACTTGTATTTATGGCTAGTTTTTGGTAAAGACAACATTTTAACCCATTTTTTTAATCAAAAATATCATTTTTGGATTGATTTTTGTGAAAATACACATTTTTCTGGTTTTTGACTTTTCTAACCTGGTTGTTGGAAAATTTGTAGAAAAATCATCGTACGTAGAAAGTTGGATCCGTAAACTCTGGAAGTTTGGAAATTTTATCTACCTTGTTCACAATTTTTCTCATAATTTTTAATGGTCTCTAACAAGTGCGAAATTTCTCACCTTGACAGGCTGTTCCGAAATTATTTCAAATATGATAGGCAGTTTTGTAAAATTCGCCAAAAATTGTACAAAAACACGTATGAAAAATGAGAGTAGTCATTTTAAAGGTATAAACCTGAACGTTTTGCATGTAAAACAGTTTTGAAAAATATTCTCATTAAGTTGGTCAAAATAGTCCGAGATTGGACTAAAACTTTTCTATCAATGCCTGATTTTTGAGTTTAAGTTATCTAAGTTTGTTCACAACATTTGTTTTTTCTATTTTAAGTGGATAAATCCCATATCTATAATTTACATGTATTATATGAAATGAGACATACTTTTCTCAAGGTTTTTATAAAGATCCAAGTGATAAACTTCATGTTCAAGTAAAGATCTAAAAGCTAAACACATAAACATGCATATATACATAGATCTAACACAAAAGCACTTGTATTCTCCCTCAAAAACATTATAAAACTGAAAACAAGGGGGTATGAACTCACCTTTGGGTTTTTTGAGATGTAGAGGAAGAAGAAGATGAAACTTTGAACCTAGCTTGAGTTTTTGGTGGGATCTTGAAATGGAGGTGGTTCTAAGGTCCAAAATCATGAAAATGAAGTTGTAAGAGGAATGATCTTAGCATAGACTTGAAATATAACATCTAGAGATGAATATGGACTTATCAAGTTATGAAACTTGAAGAGAAACTTCTTGTAACACACATAGAAACCACGAATTTTGAAGAAAATGATGAGAGAGTTTTTGGGTGTTGAGAGAAAATATGTTGGAGATGAAGTTTGGGAATGGGGTGGAGAGGGAGGGATGGGTCGAGAAATGAAGAGAGGAGAGAGAGATCCAAACCTAGATGTATGGTGGTTAATTCAACTTTCATGGATGTAAGTTGGACAAACACTCAAGCCTAGATACATGCAAGGTAATGAACATTGTTATATGTGGTGCCAAAGTGAGGTGTCACTTGTTTTAACCATCATTTTTCATTTTTTTTTAATAATAACCGAGAAAGGGAAAGAAAAGGTGAAAGAAAGTGTTTTGGGATTATATTGATTGTTCTTGAAATTATAAGGCCCAATATGAAGGTTTTTGGCCCATTGGGCCCTCTTTATTGGGTTTACGGTCCAAATTGATAAGGAGTTTGGTTTAAGGCCCAATAAGCTCAAGAAGGTTGTTTACGGCCCAATAAGGGCCACTAAGAGAGTCTTATGTCCCAGAAGAACTAAGTTGAGGCCTTATTGACCCACTAGGGTCCCAATAAGAAGGGTTCGGTCCTTTAAGAGTGTTTTAGCCCTAAAAATGTTGAGATGGAGTTTTGGGCCCACTATGACCTTATAAAGGTGTTCACATATTAATCTAATTTTGCCAGTTATGACACATCCCCCCGTTAGAGGGAATTTCGTCCCGAAATTCATTCTAAAGCAGCATCCCAAGTACTAAGGAAAAAGTGTGAGTATCTCGGTTTTGTCTAGTGTCTCCGTTGCTAGGAGGATTTAAGTCCTTGCTTAGTGATCTAGTGGACCTTTGCTACCGGCCCTTGACCTTGATCCTTTGGTTAGTCAGGTGTTGGTCATCTCAGCCTAACATAGAGGCATTATTCTTTTGCTTCCTATATGGTGAAGTGAAAGGAAGGTCATGGTAATTGAGGATTGTGTACTTGGCGTCCCAACAGTAGTGCCTCTAACCCGTAGGGCGAACACTATTGTTACTAAACTTAAGGTCATGTGATGTACTTGGTCTTATAATTCTTAAGTTGCCTTGGGAGTATCTTACTATGGGGTTCTGAACTAATGGGAGGTCGATCTTTGCTTGTTCCTGAGGGCAGGTCGAGTAAGTCTTCAATTCGGGATAGCGGACATCGATCATTGAGGAGGGTTTCATTTGATTCTTAGTAGTCAGTGGTCCTATGGACACTTAGGCTTTCCTATTTATGAGTTGGATAGGCGTTCTCTAAGGTTCAAGTCTTGGTTCGAGAACCTCATACTTACGGGGTCGTTCCATCGACCGGATACCTTCGGTGTTTATGTTGGTGCTAAGTGGTCTTGGTGGTCTGGCTACGAGAATGGCTCCATGAGTTGAGTCGATCTCCGAACTCAACTTGGCGCGTAGGTGATATTTCCAGAAGGACTTTGGAGACATCTTAGGGGGGTTATAAATCTCTAAGTTACCCTCGATGTCCGTTGCTCCTTGTTTCTTTATCCCTATTAAGGGCTAAGAAAGAGTGTGGTATTACTTGCATGGGTACCTAAGGGTCTAGATATCGCGGATAATTCGAGGATTGTCGTTATAAATTGTAGGGGATTTGTTAATCGATTGGCTAAGGCGAAAAGCCTCATTGGCGCATCAATTTCATATGGTGAGGATCAAGTCAGCCCATGTCAATTGACATCGTTGGGCTCCTTATTGTAATAGATGTTGAATTGATCTGAAAAGGGATGGTTGTTCGAAATGATAATGTGTTCTATGTACACGTTTGTAATGTTACCTATTTCGTTCTTGGTATTACTACTATGGTTATTTCGTTCTGAAATTTTGAGTGTCCTAGCAATACGTGTACCTTGGTATAAACGATGTGATTTCATAGTCTGATTTCTATTAGACCTCTCTATGACGGTTCAATGTAGCTTAGTCGTACGTAATTCAAGATTGAAAAAGGTTGTAGACTGAGTGGTTATGCCCTAAATCCACAGTCAACCAAGGAATAAGAATTAAGGCGGGTCCATGCACTCTAAGTTTGTAGAATCTTAATTACACACAGCCTTACGTTTACACCAAGTTATCATTACTTTCGCAAGGATCTTTAGTGTTCCTACGAAGGATATGATTAGTTCGGATGAGGGATTACTATATTATTATGATTTTTAATTGGCAAAAATTTTAAGAGAATGCGATGCTTAATTTTTGTGGTTTTGAAACATATCGGTAATCCCAGTAGGGTTCCTTGTTGATTCATCATGTCCTGTTGTTAAACTCCCCCTGGTCCTCTGTGATTCTTCTCTGTTGGACAATTCCTCTTGAGGTGTCCCGTCTCTCCACATGCATGGCATACTGGACTTACTTCTGGGTTGAGGGTTGGAGTGACGCATGGGACCGAGGCCCTACAGTAGCGGGAGATCTACCCCTTCTTGTTGTACATATTGCAATGCAATTCCCGGTAGACTCCATGATGATGGTAGTGGCACTTGTTGCAGGACTTGACATGTGTACTCGAACGTACATGAAGTTAGTGTCTCACAAATCCGTGGTATAAAAACAGATCTACTTGTTAAATTGTTACGTTTGTTCTTGTATACGAAAGTAAAGTTCTTGAAATATGTGTTTCTAGTACATAAGAGTTAGAAATCTGTTCGTAAAACTATACCTATTATAGTTTCCAAAAAGCGTGTCTTGTTTGTTTAGAAATATTGAGAAAAGGAATCACTTGTTTATGAAAGTATAGATTTTTGGTGTAGAGTCTAGGATAGACAAGAAAAATCTAAGAACAGTTTAGTTTATACATGCATTACAACAACATTATATTTTAAAAGGTAAAATGCTATTGTGACATATGTTATATATATATAAAAGTTCCTTTAAATGTTTATAAATCGCATGTGATTTGAATATATAACAGTATATAAAAGAGTTTCTTTATGTAACACACGATAATACTCGTGTGTTTTACTTGTAATCCCCCCTTGAAAGCATATAAAAGTATTTAGAATAATTAAAAAGGTTGATTAAGGGGTATGAAACTCACTTGAAAGTTTTGGAGATAGCGAGATGGAAAACCGGGCAGAGTTTTGTCTCGGGAAACGGATTTTCCTCGGGATTCTCGGAAATCTCGGGAGTAAAATCGACCTTCGGGACTTGAGCCAAAAAGACCAGAGCTTCGGGTTTGAACGGACACGGAAAACGAGGCAAAGTTGAGAGAAAGAGAAGAGAAATGAACCCTTTCTTTGGAAACCCTCGCATCCTATTTATAGTAAGGCTGATCTGCCTCGGTACGCGGGGCGTACGCTCGTACGCAGCGCGTACGCGTACGTCATGAATGACCGAAGCCTCGACTGCCTCGGTTCGGATGGGACGGGTTGTTGGGAACGCGGGTCGGATGGGACGCCGGGTCGGATGGGACGTCGGGTCGGACGGGTCGGATGGGTCGGTTTCTTCGGATAGCTCGACGTGGACGATCAGAGGCCAATCCTCTCGGTTACGCGGGGCGTACAGGGGTACGCAGCGCGTACTTCGGAGGAGGATGCTGACTCCCCTTCGGATAATATCCGAATTTTGAATTAAATAAATAATTAATTTGTTTAATAAACTTCAAAAATTCATATCTTCTTCATACGAACTCCGTTTTCGATGGTCTTTATATCCTCGCGTAGGTGAGACTACTCTCTACAACTTTCGTTTAGACTCCGTCGGCAAATTCCAAAATTATTTTTTTTATTATTTATTAAAATCCATCGTGTTTAAGGAATTTCTTAGAAAATTCATAACTTCTTTATCTGATGTCGGTTTTTGCCAGACTTTTTACCGCTGGAATACCATTGTCGAGACCTTCGATTCTCGTTTAGGTCATTCCGGCCAAAAGTCGCTCGATTTCCGATTCGAGTTTTTAGCTGTCTGTTGTTAAGCCGAACTTGGAAAATTCATAACTTCGCTATATGGAGTCGGATTTGGGCGTTCTTTTCACGTACGATCATGGTTCAAAGACATTTAATCATAGAAGGAAATTAAATAGAACTTATTTGTACATTTTATTATGAAAGTAAATTTTTATTATTCAGAAGTGGTTAAAATACCTGACCCATTTTGGTCGTTACAAAGAGTTGAAATATCGGGTTGTCACATCATCCCCCCGTTAGAGAGAATTTCGTCCCGAAATTTAAAGTAGTAAAGATACTAGTGAACATGAAAGAGATGAGGGTACTTTTGTTTCATCTGATCTTCGCGTTCCCATGTGAATTCGGGTCCCCGCTTGGTGTTCCAGCGAACCTTCACGATGGGTATGCGACTTTGTTTTGTTTGTTTGACCTCTCGGTCCATGATTTCTACTGGTTCTTCCATAAAGTTGAGGCTCTCGTTGATCTCGATCTCGTCGAGTGGAATAACAAGAGTCTCGTCGGACAGACACTTTTTCAAGTTTGAGACGTGGAAGGTTGGATGGATGTTACTAAGTTCGCGCGGTAGGTTAAGCTTGTAAGCCACAGGGCCGATTCTGGCAAGAATCTCGAAAGGCCCTATGTATCTTGGATTTAGTTTCCCACGCTTTCCAAATCGTATTAAACCCTTCCACGGTGAGACCTTTAATAAGACGTGGTCTCCTACCTGGAATTCCAAAGGTTTCCTCCTTTGGTCAGCGTAGCTTTTCTGTCGGTCTCTTGAGGCTTTCAATCGTTCACGAATCTGAACGATCTTCTCTGTTGTTTCACGTATGATCTCCGGACCGGTGAGAGTGCTTTCAGGAACTCTTCCTCTAGCTAACTGGGTATCGCCAACTTCAGTCCAGCACAGAGGGGATCTGCACTTTCGACCATAGAGGGCTTCAAACGGAGCAGCCTTTATGCTTGTATGATAACTATTGTTGTATGAAAATTCGACAAGGGGTAAATGAATATCCCATGCCTTTCCAAAGTCAATCATGCAGGCTCTCAGCATGTCTTCTAAAGTTTGTATTGTTCTCTCACTTTGTCCGTCTGTCTGTGGGTGGTAGGCTGTACTCATGTCCAGCCTAGTTCCCAGGGAACTTTGTAGTGACTGCCAGAACCTTGAAGTGAATCTACTATCTCGATCGGAGATAATGGATATCGGAACACCATGCAGTCGCACTACTTCCCTTAAGTAAGTTCTTGTAAGCTTCTCCATTTTGTCAGTCTCCTTGATGGGTAGGAAATGTGCGGATTTGGTCAATCTGTCGACAATGACCCATATGGTATCGAGTCCACTTGTCGTCTTGGGTAACTTGGTTATGAAGTCCATAGTAATCCGCTCCCATTTCCATTCCGGTATCTCTGGTTGTTGTAGTAGTCCTGACGGTTTCTGATACTCGACCTTAACCTTAGCGCAAGTAAGACATTTACTCACGAAGGTAGCAATTTCTGCTTTCATGTTAGGCCACCAGTACGGTTTCTTAAGATCCAGATACATTTTATCTGAACCCGGGTGAACGGAATATCTTGAGTTGTGAGCCTCAGTCATGACTACGTTTCTAAAACCACCATGTTTTGGGGTCCAGATTCGGTTCATGAGATAGTAGGCTCCGCCACCCTTGACTTCTAAATTCTTCTCCATTCCTCGCAGAGATTCACCCGCCACATTTTCAGGTTGCAAAGCTTTCATTTGTGCTTCCTTAATTTGTGTGGATAAGTGGGAATGGATAGTCATGGTCAGAGATTTGACCCTCCGACCAGTATATTCCTTTCGACTGAGGGCGTCGGCTACTACGTTGGCCTTGCTAGGATGATAACGAATTTCACATTCATAGTCATTCAGTAACTCAACCCATCGTCGTTGTCGCATGTTGAGTTCCTTCTGATCGAAAATGTGTTGAAGGCTCTTGTGATCGGTGAATATAGTACTCTTTGTTCCGTATAAGTAGTGCCTCCAGATCTTTAGAGCAAATACCACTGCTCCTAACTCGAGGTCGTGTGTCGTATAGTTCACTTCGTGTGTCTTAAGCTGTCGGGAGGCATAAGCGATAACCTTCCCTCTCTGCATAAGAACACAACCAAGTCCTTGATTTGAAGCGTCGCAATACACTACGAAGTCTTCTATCCCTTCGGGGAGGGATAGTATCAGTGTGGTGCACAAGGCCTGCTTTAGTGTCTGGAATGCCTTCTCTTGTTTCGCTTCCCAGTCAAAGGCCACACCTTTCTGGGTTAATGAAGTAAGAGGTTTCGCAATGCTCGAAAAGTTCTTTATGAATCTGCGATAGTAGCCAGCTAGACCTAGAAATTGACGAATTTCTGTAGGTGTCTTTGGTGCCGACCAGTTCTCAATAGCCTTAATTTTGGAGGGGTCCACGTGTATACCTTTCTCGCTAACAACGTGACCTAAAAATTCGACTCTTCGAATCCAAAATTCGCATTTAGAGAACTTCGCATAGAGTTTCTCCGTTCGTAGTGTTTCTAGGACTTTTCGTAGGTGTTGACTATGCTCTTCCTCACTTCGAGAGTAGATAAGTATATCATCGATAAAGACGATGACGAACTGATCCAAGTAAGGGCGGCATACCCTATTCATTAGGTCCATAAATACTGCTGGTGCATTGGTTAATCCGAACGGCATCACCACGAATTCATAGTGTCCATAACGAGTTCGGAAGGCTGTCTTTGGAATGTCCCCCTCTAGAACTCGTAATTGGTGATATCCGGATCGCAGGTCTATTTTGGAGAAGTAGTTCGCCCCTTGAAGTTGATCGAATAGGTCGTCGATACGGGGTAGAGGATAGCGGTTCTTGACAGTAAGTTTGTTCAGCTCTCTATAGTCGATGCACATACGGAACGATCCGTCTTTCTTCTTTACAAACAAGACCGGTGCTCCCCAAGGTGAGAAACTTGGTCTTATGAATCCTTTGTGAAGGAGTTCATTAAGTTGACTGGAAAGTTCCTGCATCTCTGCTGGTGCAAGACGATAAGGCGACTTCGCTACTGGGGTAGCTCCTGGAATTAAGTCGATTCTAAACTCGACTTGGCGTTGCGGTGGTAATCCTGGTAGTTCTTCTGGAAAGATATCGGGAAAGTCGCGTACTACCGAGATGCTCTTGATGTCCTTCAGTTCTTGACTTGTATCGACGATGTGCGCTAGGAATGCTCGACAGTCCTTCCGCAAGCACTTTCGAGCTTGGATGCACGGAATGATGCGAAGGTTTGTACTAGATTTGTCACCGTAGATAACTAATGTTTCGTTGTTAGGGAGGTTAAGACGGACTGCTTTCTCAAAGCACATGATGTCGGCACGAAGAAGACTCAACCAATCCATGCCGACTATGACGTCGAAACTTTTAATTTGAACCGGCATGAGATTGATTGGGAAAGAATGGCCGTCTAATGTTAACGTACAGCCCATGTATATGCAATTTGTGTTTTCGGTTTTTCCATTGGCCATCTCTATAGTGAATGAATTTTCTAACTTGCTAGGTTTAGGTTTAAGTAAATGAATAAAGTTTTGACTCACGAAGCTTCTCTCCGCTCCACTATCGAATAATATGCATGCGTATGAATTATCGAGAAGGAACGTACCAGCAACTGTAGTTGGGTCAGCTACAGCTTCATCGTGGCCTATTGCCAAAACTCGTCCTACACCTCCGGTGCCTGCTGCCTTTGGACAGTTTCTCTTGTAGTGGCCCACCTCGCCACAACCGTAGCAAGCCTGTCCTACACCCGCACTGGGAACTTGAGTGATCGGCTTTGCGGGTTCCTTGCAAAATCGGGCTGTGTGTCCTTTCCTGCTGCAGTTGGCGCACTGCATATCTCGACAAGGTCCATGGTGGTGGTAATTGCATTTGGTGCATTTTGGGAGGTTGCCTATATAAGGCTTTGTTGGGTAGGTATTTGTAGGGGCTGTAGCAGGTACAGTGGCAGCATTTACTGACACCAGTTGTTTCTTTGCGGATTCTTGGGAAGACCCACCCTTCCCTTTAATCCACGCTCTCTTCCTGCCATTGTTGTTGTTGTTGCTGTTGTTGTTGTAGTTGTTGTTGTTGTTGTTGTTGTTGTTGTTGTTTCCTTTCTGTGGTGCTGGTGCAGAAGTGGTTGAGTTCTGATGACCTCCGTAGTCGATCAGAGATTGTGCCAGTTCCTTAGCACTTTCAAAGGTGTCAGGTTTAGAAGCTAACACGCTTGATCACATTTGGGGCGTCAGTCCCCAGATGTACCTTTCTATCTTCTTGCTCTCGGGAGCAATCATATCTGGACAAAGGATTGCCAGTTCGCAGAATCTGTTGGTATAAGTAGCGATGTCGGTACCCACCATTCCGAGAGTCCATAGCTCGTGTTCAAGCTTTTGAATTTCTCCCCGTGGGCAGTATTCTCTCATCATCATGGCCTTCAAGCTCTCCCAGCTTATGGAGTTTGCCACGATTAGGGTAAGTACTTTAACGTGGCCATTCCACCAAGTTAAAGCTTTATCGAGAAGGGTGAAAGTTGCAAATTTGACCTTGTTGTGCTCGGGGCAGGAGCATATTTCAAAGACTGCCTCCGTCCTTTCAATCCACTGCCTCAGGGCCATCACACCACCAGTACCATAAAACATTCGGGGCTTGGCGTTAGTGAAGTCCTTATAGGTGCATTCTCGAGGTGGTCCATGACTCTCGCCATGGTTGGATAGGTGTGTGCCAGATCCCGAGCCATTAGTACTCGAGTTATTGATCTGTGACATGGCAGCTGCTACTGCTGCGGTGACTGCTGCTTGAAACATAACAGCATCAAATTGGGGTGGTGGAGGTGGTGGTGGTATAGGTGCTTCCTCACCGTTGTTTCGCCTTGGGTTCCTACGCGGAGGCATCCTTCAACTATAGATTGAAAAGACAAGGATAAGAATTTCATAGAATGGAAAATGTATGTGTCTCATGAACTAAATCGCTATAGTTCAACAACAGATGATAGTATGAGTCTTAAAATAGAAGAATGAAAGTTATTTGCAAGACTGAAGGTATGAAACAAGTATTTGGGTTCACAAGGACCATTCAAGGTTCGAACGAAATACTTAACATAGTAGTAATAGTGCCACTTATATTAATATAAAAGTTGTTACAACGATCATGAAAACTTGACCTCTATAAGGGTCTCCGATTACAAAGTTCGAGAAATTTAAAGACTTTTAGCCGAGGTCCTAAGCTATAACAAAATTTGAGTCCTTGACAAGCACTACTTGCGTCGAAGGTTGCGCTTGGAGCTTGACTCCGTATCTGATTGCTTTGACTCCATTAGACGCCTATCGAAAGCGGCTTGTTGTTCCCTTAGTTCGGCGAGGGCTGCAATCATTTGCGCTTGAAATGCTTCAGCTTGGAATTGGGCGTTGTCTTGCATCTTGTCCAGCCTACGGATGTCAGAAGTGTGAACCTGCACTTCCACGTTGATATCCCGGAGTCGACTAGCTTGTACTCCAGACTGATAGGACTGATTGGCTAACTTACCCACCATTACCGGGAGTGCTCGATCAGCCGAACCTCCGCCGCGGACATCATAGAAGTCCCGGCACATGCCGTAGGGAGGGCGTAGGTTTTGCTGTTGGCTCCAATGGTGGAGGTGACTTCCCCAGACGGGAGTCGGTCCTTGAAAGTTCCTTACGAAGACGGGAGGTTGAAGGGGTGGTGGATCGATAACTTCCGGCTCTGAGTCGGTACCGGAGTCATCACCCACTTCTATGGGTTCCTCGTCCTCTTCGGGATCATCTTCGATCCATCCTCCGTTGCCTTGGTTGGGAAAGTAGGGGTCGCCAGGGTGGTGAGATCCAGCCATTTGACTGTACGAGAAATAGGGTTATAAGAATTGAGTAAAGTCGGAACATGTAAAACATGTAAGTTAAACTAGTTTAGATAGCAAATACTCCTATAGTATTTAAGCTCTTGTGTTTGATTCTTGTAATGGTTGGGTAAGGTTTGACTTGTTGCTTACTACGATCATTCCTCGATATACGTTGGTCCAATCTTGGGCAAATATAGTTGATCACGCTATATTTGTCCAAAATCTGATTACATATATCGAGTCTCAATCGTAGTGTCAACTTGTCTAAATACTTGTATAGTTGTATAACATGAAAATAGTTTGTGGTATGCATGTAATTGTACTTAAATGAACTATCAATTTGAGTTGAACGAAATGCTGCTTAAGTGTAAAAGAAAATTTGTTTTGTCAGAGAGTATTAGTCCCTTAAGCATTTATAGTTTGTATATCTTATGTGGTTCGATATACTTAGTTCACTATAAACATTGCTCTGATACCAATCTGTCACACCCCCAAACCTGAACGGCGGAAACGTTCGGGGGCGGATGACTTCATGTGGTAACGTAACAAATGAATACATAGTAAAGAAAGCAATACAGCCATCATATATATAATTGAAAGTTTACATTTGTCAAAAGTTACATGTTCAAAACCAATTACAATATGATGTCAAAATATGAGATTAAACTGGCGCCGCAGCATCTCTTCTTCAAAAGCATATTAGTACCTGAAATTACTGAATCCCTGGGACATACAAGTAATTTTGAAAGAGTAGATCAGCATTTAAGCTGGTGAATTTCATAAGTATTTAAGTGACAATGTTTGAAATGAAATGAAATGTTTTATCTTTGTTTGTTTGTGTTTAGAAAATCCTATATTTTCTACTAGTATAAAAGTAGTCTTCACTCAAGACCAATGTTTGTTTGAAATGTATGTAAATGTAAAATAACCAATGAGTTTGAAAACCTTGTAAATCAATGCATTTTTAATACCCCTTGTGAGTTTTATAACCATACTATTGACTCTGAATGCCTATACACAACGTTCTTCAGGCGTTGGAATGTTATGACGTTTGTCACCCCAAACGGTGGACTGCAGCTAACAGTCAGGGCGCGGGTTGTCAAGCCCGTATAGATCTATACACAAACACCATGCTCCCCCTCCAAGGGATTCTGGTATATAATACAGGACTTGAAATGTGTACTCGAACGTACATGAAGTTAGTGTCTCACAAATCCATGGTATAAAAACAGATCTACTTGTTAAATTGTTACGTTTGTTCTTGTATACGAAAGTAAACTTCTTGAAATATGTGTTTCTAGTACATAAGAGTTAGAAATCTGTTCGTAAAACTATACCTATTATAGTTTCCAAAAAGCGTGTCTTGTTTGTTTAGAAATATTGAGAAAAGGAATCACTTGTTTATGAAAGTATAGATTTTTGGTGTAGAGTCTAGGATAGACAAGAAAAATCTAAGAACAGTTTAGTTTATACATGCATTACAACAACATTATATTTTAAAAGGTAAAATGCTATTGTGACATATGTTATATATATATATAAAAGTTCCTTTAAATGTTTATAAATCGCATGTGATTTGAATATATAACAGTATATAAAAGAGTTTCTTTATGTAACACACGATAATACTCGTGTGTTTTACTTGTAATCCCCCCTTGAAAGCATATAAAAGTATTTAGAATAATTAAAAAGGTTGATTAAGGGGTATGAAGCTCACTTGGAAGTTTTGGAGATAGCGAGATGGAAAACCGGGCAGAGTTTTGTCTCGGGAAACGGATTTTCCTCGGGATTCTCGGAAATCTCGGGAGTAAAATCGACCTTCGGGACTTGAGCCAAAAAGACCAGAGCTTCGGGTTTGAACGGACACGGAAAACGAGGCAAAGTTGAGAGAGAGAGAAGAGAAATGAACCCTTTCTTTGGAAACCCTCGCATCCTATTTATAGTAAGGCTGATCTGCCTCGGTACGCGGGGCGTACGCTCATACGCAGCGCGTACGCGTACGTCATGCATGACCGAAGCCTCGACTGCCTCGGTTCGGATGGGACGGGTTGCTGGGTACGCGGGTCGGATGGGACGTCGGGTCGGATGGGACGTCGGGTCGGACGGGTCGGGGCTTCGGACGGGTCGGATGGGTCGGTTTCTTCGGATAGCTCGACGTGGACGATCAGAGGCCAATCCTCTCGGTTACGTGGGGCGTACAGGGGTACGCAGCGCGTACTTCAGAGGAGGATGCTGACTCCCCTTCGGATAATATCCGAATTTTGAATTAAATAAATAATTAATTTGTTTAATAAACTTCAAAAATTCATATCTTCTTCATACGAACTCCGTTTTCGATGGTCTTTATATCCTCGCGTAGGTGAGACTACGCTCTACAACTTTCGTTTAGACTCCGTCGGCAAATTCCAAAATTATTTTTTTTATTATTTATTAAAATCCATCGTGTTTAAGGAATTTCTTAAAAAATTCATAACTTCTTTATCTGATGTCGGTTTTTGCCAGACTTTTTACCGCTGGAATACCATTGTCGAGACCTTCGATTCTCGTTTAGGTCATTCCGGCCAAAAGTCGCTCGATTTCCGATTCGAGTTTTTAGCTGTCTGTTGCTAAGCCGAACTTGGAAAATTCATAACTTCGCTATATGGAGTCGGATTTGGGCGTTCTTTTCACTTACGATCATGGTTCAAAGACATTTAATCTTAGAAGGAAATTAAATAGAACTTATTTGTACATTTTATTATGAAAGTAAATTTTTATTATTCAGAAGTGGTTAAAATACTTGACCCATTTTGGTCGTTACAAAGAGTTGAAATATCGGGTTGTCACATACGGCCCAATAAGCTCAAGAAGGTTGTTTACGGCCCAATAAGGGCCACTAAGAGAGTCTTATGTCCCAGAAGAACTAAGTTGAGGCCTTATTGACCCACTAGGGTCCCAATAAGAAGGTTTCGGTCCTTTAAGAGTGTTTTAGCCCTAAAAATGTTGAGATGGAGTTTTGGGCCCACTATGACCTTATAAAGGTGTTCACATATTAATCTAATTTTGCCAGTTATGACACATCCCCCCGTTAGAGGGAATTTCGTCCCGAAATTCATTCTAAAGCAGCATCCCAAGTACTAAGGAAAAAGTGTGAGTATCTCAGTTTTGTCTAGTGTCTCCGTTCCTAAGAGGATTTAAGTCCTTGCTTAGTGATCTAGTGGACCTTTGCTACCGGCCCTTGACCTTGATCCTTTGGTTAGTCAGGCGTTGGTCATCTCATCCTAACATAGAGGCATTATTCTTTTTGCTTCCTATATGGTGAAGTGAAAGGAAGGTCATGGTAATTGAGGATTGTGTACTTGGCGTCCCAACAGTAGTGCCTCTAAACCGTAGGACGAACACTATTGTTAATAAAGTTAAGGTCATGTGATGTAGTTGGTCTTATAATTCTTAAGTTTCCTTGGGAGTATCTTACTACGGGGTTCTGAACTAATGGGAGGTCGATCTTTGCTTGTTCCTGAGGGCAGGTCGAGTAAGTCTTCAATTCGGGATAGCGGACATCGATCATTGAGGAGGGTTTCATTTGCTTCTTAGTAGTCAGTGCTCCTACGGACACTTAGCTTTTCCTATTTATGAGTTGGATAGGCGTTCTCTAAGGTTCAAGTCTTGGTTCGAGAACCTCATACTTACAGGGTCGTTCCATCGACCGGATACCTTCGGTGTTTATGTTGGTGCTAAGTGGTCTTGGTGGTCTGGCTACGAGAATGGCTCCATGAATTGAGTCGATCTCCGAACTCAACTTGGCGCGTAGGTGATATTTCCGGAAGGACTTTGGAGACATCTTAGGGGGGTTATAAATCTCTAAGTTACCCTCGGTATCCTTTGCTCCTTGTTTCTTTATCCCTATTAAGGGCTAGGAAAGAGTGTGGTATTACTTGCACGGGTACCTAAGGGTCTAGATATCGCGGATAATTCGAGGATTTTCGTTATAAATTGTAGGGGTTTTGTTAATCGATTGACTAAGGCGAAAAGCCTCATTGGCGCATCAATTTCATATGGTGAGGATCAAGTCAGCCATGACAATTGACATCGTTAGGCTCCTTATTGTAATAGATGTTGAATTGATTTGAAAAGGGATGGTTGTTCGAAATGATAGTGTGTTCTATGTACACGTTTGTAATGTTACCTATTTCGCTCTTGGTATTACTACTATGGTTATTTCGTTCTGAAATTTTGAGTGTCCTAGCAATACGAGTG
This sequence comes from Lactuca sativa, assembly GCF_002870075.4. Classification (NCBI taxonomy): domain Eukaryota; kingdom Viridiplantae; phylum Streptophyta; class Magnoliopsida; order Asterales; family Asteraceae; genus Lactuca; species Lactuca sativa. The sequence continues at coordinate 339,863,671 of NC_056626.2, forward strand.
CCTTGGTATAAACGATGTGATTTCATAGTCTGATTTCTATTAGACCTCTCTATGACGGTTCCATGTAGCTTAGTCGTACGTAATTCAAGATTGAAAAAGGTTGTAGACTGAGTGGTTATGCCCTAAATCCACAGTCAACCAAAGAATAAGAATTAAGGCGGGTCCATGCACTCTAAGTTTGTAGAGTCTTAATTACACACAGCCTTACGTTTACACTAAGTTATCATAACTTTCGCAAGGATCTTTAGTTTTCCTACGAAGGATATGATTAATTTGGATCAGGGAGTACCACTATCACCTTAGGATAGATTACCATTTTATCAAAAAGAAGGTTTCCCGTTTTATCCAAAAAACATAGAATGGTTTCTCGTAAATCTTATAACGTTAAATCCTCTAAGTGAGCCGTTATAACCATACTAGATAATGATAATTTTGCCTGTCTTTGCATCTTTGGGATGCCAACGGAACAAGGTACGGTTTGTCACCCTAGACTGGCCTAGTCTAACTGTAGCGAACAACTCAGGTGTGGGGTGTCACCCCCATATAGATCTATACACAAACTCAAGCTCTCTCTCTCCGGGAGACTCTGGTTATAACTACAGGCTACGTTTGTACACTCATATGGTGCCAAACGAAACGTCTAACTAGATCCTTAATCAAAGTTTACGCAAAAAGAAAGAAAAACATATAAAACTCATTCCCAGACCCAATAAACATGTAAGTGGACCACTAAGGCCCACTATACGTGTCTATTATTTTCAGGCTCAAAAGGCATATGAATGTATACCCTAGGCCCAATATACATATAAAAGGACACTAAGGCCCACTAAACATGCAAAATGACACTAAGGCCCACTAAGCATGTAAAAGGACACTAAAACCCCCCTAAACATGTATATTATTTCCAGGCCCAATAAGGATATGAATATCGTTTTCAACCCGTTTGTTACTGTTTTGTTTATTTTAACTCGATTGTTTACAAAATTGATATAAAAAGCCCTCTTTTTATAAAAATTTCGTTCTTGGCCCAATAAGCCACAAATTTTCAATTAAGGCCCAATTATAGTAAAAATAACACTTTAGTCCCCCTTTTGTTCAAAACTTGTATTTATGGCTAGTTTTTGGTAAAGACAACATTTTAACCCATTTTTTTAATAAAAAATATCATTTTTGGATTGATTTTTGTGAAAATACACATTTTTCTGGTTTTTGACTTTTCTAACCTGGTTGTTGGAAAATTTGTAGAAAAATCATCGTACGTAGAAAGTTGGATCCGTAAACTCTGGAAGTTTGGAAATTTTATCTACCTTGTTCACAATTTTTCTCATAATTTTTAATGGTCTCTAACAAGTGCGAAATTTCTCACCTTGACAGGCTGTTCCGAAATTATTTCAAATATGATAGGCAGTTTTGTAAAATTCGCCAAAAATTGTACAAAAACACGTATGAAAAATGAGAGTGGTCATTTTAAAGGTATAAACCTGAACGTTTTGCATGTAAAACAGTTTTGAAAAATATTCTCATTAAGTTGGTCAAAATAGTCCGAGATTGGACTAAAACTTTTCTATCAATGCCTGATTTTTGAGTTTAAGTTATCTAAGTTTGTTCACAACATTTGTTTTTTCTATTTTAAGTGGATAAATCCCATATCTATAATTTACATGTATTATATGAAATGAGACATACTTTTCTCAAGGTTTTTATAAAGATCCAAGTGATAAACTTCATGTTCAAGTAAAGATCTAAAAGCTAAACACATAAACATGCATATATACATAGATCTAACACAAAAGCACTTGTATTCTTCCTCAAAAACATTATAAAACTGAAAACAAGGGGGTATGAACTCACCTTTGGGTTTTTTGAGATGTAGAGGAAGAAGAAGATGAAACTTTGAACCTAGCTTGAGTTTTTGGTGGGATCTTGAAATGGAGGTGGTTCTAAGGTCCAAAATCATGAAAATGAAGTTGTAAGAGGAAGGATCTTAGCATAGACTTGAAATATAACATCTAGAGATGAATATGGACTTATCAAGTTATGAAACTTGAAGAGAAACTTCTTGTAACACACATAGAAACCACGAATTTTGAAGAAAATGATGAGAGAGTTTTTGGGTGTTGAGAGAAAATATGTTGGAGATGAAGTTTGGGAATGGGGTAGAGAGGGAGGGAGGGGTCGAGAAATGAAGAGAGGAGAGAGAGAGATCCAAACCTAGATGTATGGTGGTTAATTCAACTTTCATGGATGTAAGTTGGACAAACACTCAAGCCTAGATACATGCAAGGTAATGAACATTGTTATATGTGGTGCCAAAGTGAGGTGTCACTTGTTTTAACCATCATTTTTCATTTTTTTTAATAATAACCGAGAAAGGGAAAGAAAAGGTGAAAGAAAGTGTTTTGGGATTATATTGATTGTTCTTGAAATTATAAGGCCCAATATGAAGGTTTTTGGCCCATTGGGCCCTCTTTATTGGGTTTACGGTCCAAATTGATAAGGAGTTTGGTTTACGGCCCAATAAGCTCAAGAAGGTTGTTTACGGCCCAATAAGGGCCACTAAGAGAGTCTTATGTCCCAGAAGAACTAAGTTGAGGCCTTATTGACCCACTAGGGTCCCAATAAGAAGGGTTCGGTCCTTTAAGAGTGTTTTAGCCCTAAAAATGTTGAGATGGAGTTTTGGGCCCACTATGACCTTATAAAGGTGTTCACATATTAATCTAATTTTGCCAGTTATGACACATCCCCCCGTTAGAGGTAATTTCGTCCCGAAATTCATTCTAAAGCAGCATCCCAAGTACTAAGGAAAAACTGTGAGTATCTCGGTTTTGTCTAGTGTCTCCGTTCCTAGGAGGATTTAAGTCCTTGCTTAGTGATCTAGTGGACCTTTGCTACCGGCCCTTGACCTTGATCCTTTGGTTAGTCAGGTGTTGGTCATCTCAACCTAACATAGAGGCATTATTCTTTTGCTTCCTATATGGTGAAGTGAAAGGAAGGTCATGGTAATTGAGGATTGTGTACTTGGCGTCCCAACAGTAGTGCCTCTAACCCGTAGGGCGAACACTATTGTCACTAAACTTAAGGTCATGTGATGTACTTGGTCTTATAATTCTTAAGTTGCCTTGGGAGTATCTTACTATGGGGTTCTGAACTAATGGGAGGTCGAGCTTTGCTTGTTCCTAAGGGCAGGTCGAGTAAGTCTTCAATTCGGGATAGCGGACATCGATCATTGAGGAGAGTTTCATTTGATTCTTAGTAGTCAGTGGTCCTATGGACACTTAGGCTTTCCTATTTATGAGTTGGATAGGCGTTCTCTAAGGTTCAAGTCTTGGTTCGAGAACCTCATACTTACGGGGTCGTTCCATCGACCGGATACCTTCGGTGTTTATGTTGGTGCTAAGTGGTCTTGGTGGTCTGGCTACGAGAATGGCTCCATGAGTTGAGTCGATCTCCGAACTCAACTTGGCGCGTAGGTGATATTTCCGGAAGGACTTTGGAGACATCTTAGGGGGGTTATAAATCTCTAAGTTACCCTCGATGTCCGTTGCTCCTTGTTTCTTTATCCCTATTAAGGGCTAAGAAAGAGTGTGGTATTACTTGCATGGGTACCTAAGGGTCTAGATATCACGGATAATTCGGGGATTGTCGTTATAAATTGTAGGGGATTTGTTAATCGATTGGCTAAGGCGAAAAGCCTCATTGGCACATCAATTTCATATGGTGAGGATCAAGTCAGCCCATGTCAATTGACATCGTTGGGCTCCTTATTGTAATAGATGTTGAATTGATCTGAAAAGGGATGGTTGTTCGAAATGATAATGTGTTCTATGTACACGTTTGTAATGTTACCTATTTCGTTCTTGGTATTACTACTATGGTTATTTCGTTCTGAAATTTTGAGTGTCCTAGCAATACGTGTACCTTGGTATAAATGATGTGATTTCATAGTCTGATTTCTATTAGACCTCTCTATGACGGTTCAATGTAGCTTAGTCGTACGTAATTCAAGATTGAAAAAGGTTGTAGACTGAGTGGTTATGCCCTAAATCCACAGTCAACCAAGGAATAAGAATTAAGGCGGGTCCATGCACTCTAAGTTTGTAGAATCTTAATTACACACAGCCTTACGTTTACACCAAGTTATCATAACTTTCGCAAGGATCTTTAGTGTTCCTACGAAGGATATGATTAGTTCGGATAGGGATTACTATATTATTATGATTTTTAATTGGCAAAAATTTTAAGAGAATGCGATGCTTAATTTTTGTGGTTTTGAAACATATCGGTAATCCCAGTAGGGTTCCTTGTTGATTCATCATGTCCTGTTGTTAAACTCCCCCTGGTCCTCTGTGATTCTTCTCTGTTGGACAATTCCTCTTGAGGTGTCCCGTCTCTCCACATGCATGGCATACTGGACTTACTTCTGGGTTGAGGGTTGGAGTGACGCATGGGACCGAGGCCCTACAGTAGCGGGAGATCTACCCCTTCTTGTTGTACATATTGCAATGCAATTCCCGGTAGACTCCATGATGATGGTAGTGGCACTTGTTGCAGAGCGGGAGGTTTCCATGATATGGTTTTCTTGGTGTTGGGGTAGGAGGGCTAGTGGGTTTTGGGGCTGCTGTAACTTGTTGCCTTTTGGAAGGCCCTTGAGTCGATCCGCTTACTTTCTTGTTCCCCCGCTTTCGCTACATGACCTTTGGTTTGGAGTTTAGGGTGTCTGGGTAGGTTGTCCCTCACTGGTTTCCTTGGTTGGTACTACGGTTGGAGTTATCGACACCATTTCCATTTCCATTTCCATTTCCATGTGGATTGTTGGCGTTGAGTTGTGCCATGACGGCTGTCACGACAGCTGTTACAGCGACTTGGAAGGTTGCAGGGTCCATCTGCAGAACTGGTGTTTTGCCGGCTAGCTGGTTGTTTCCATGGGCAGACATGATTCTGTTGCATGATGAGGAATAGGTTCATGAGTAACTATGGTTATTTCTAGTTGTATCTCATCTATAATTATAGATATGAACTTATGTTTGTACGCATATAAATCACATGTTTTGTTGTACGATTCTCATTGTTTCGACCTACATCCCTATGATGTATTAATGGTAGTATGTAGAAATAGGTATTGTACAAATGTTAAGTTACCCTAATAGATTATAGATATCAGATCCTTAAGCTGGCTCAGGTTACATGAGTTCTCGTAGGGCGCACCTCTCTCGATTTACTTGTAATGACCCGTCTTTGGTATGTTGCTTCCATGATATTTATTTAGAATTTTTCAAGAGGGACTCGGCGAGTCTATAGCCTGACTTGTCGAGTAGGGACGGGATTTCGAGCACGTGTAAGTCGGCGACTCGGCGAGTCCATATTCGGGACTCGGGGAGTCTGCCTGCCAGGAAGAAACCCTAAATCCCTGGGTTTGCTCACTATTTAAGCAATGATATGTGCCCCAAACTCGCCTCCTTCACCCTCAGAGAGCCTGTGAGAAACCCTAAACCATCCCTTGTTTGATTAAGTGTTTTTGTGTGATTTCTTGAAGGCTTGAAGAAGAAAAAGAAGAAAGGTCCAAAGAGAAGAGGTGTAGAGCAAAGATCCAAGGTCAAAATCAGAGTTCATTGAGGTATTTCTCGGATTCCTTCTGTTTTATGCTTTAAACCTCCATTAGAACACTTCTAGGGCTAGTTTGATGTATTTTCCAAACCTTATAGTAGTATGGACGCCTTAATAGGTCGAGATATCCCTAGATCTGTTCATTTAGGAGATTTAGAGCCCGAATCTATTGCCTTTTTGAAGATGCTTTGCATGAGAACCCTAGATCTAGCCTTTATTATGCTTTTTGAGCCTTATTATCTTCATGGATGCTTATGGGCACGTAAAGATAGAATCTTTACGTGCTAATCGAGTTAAGGGAGCCCAGATCTATAAGTTTTATATGCTGGATTCAAGCAGAATCGAGTCTAGAGTAGCTGCATGCAAGCGACTCGACGAGTCGGAAGAACGACTCGGCGAGTCGAGTCGCGAGTCCCCAATTTTCCCCTTTTGAGTGATGCCGAGTGGGGACCAGTGAGTAGTAGAGTGGACTCAGTGAGTTGGAGGTCAGACTCAGTAATGGAGGAACTCGACGAGTTGTTCATACAACTCGGCGAGTCCAAGGCAATCTTCTTAACTCGAAGAACAACTCGTCGAGTTGTTCATACGACTCGGCGAGTCGGATGCAGATTATCTGAGTTTTAGAATCAAAAGAGAACTCGTCGAGTTGATGCCATACTCGACGAGTAGCCACGAGTAGGGTTGAGAAGTGAGAATAGAGACTCAGCGAGTTGGCGGCCCAACTCGGCGAGTCAGGTCAACTGTAGGTTGACTTTGACCGGGAGAGTTGACTTTGACCAGGGGTAAAAGAGTCATTTTACCTCAATGCAGTGATTAGTATTTGATTGAGTGTGTTTATGGAATTGTAGCCGGGGAGATACCGGAGCAGCAGCAGATAGCTTCCAGAGCCGTACACACAGCAACCAGTTCACGAGGTGAGTTTCCTTCCAGTAGGAACGGGTCTACGGCCACAATGCCGGCCCGTTTAGTTAGCAACAGTTCCGGACTTTAGTCAGATGCAGTAGTTAGAGTGCTTGATGTCTTTCTGATTCAAGTATGTTTTGTGTTATGTGTTCCGGACATCGGTCCGATGCAGTATATGTGTTATGTTAGCAAATACGTGTTTATGTTATGCTATGTTCAGACAGTTCCGGACTTCGGTCCGATGCAGTTAGTTCCGGACTCCGGTCCGATATAGGGGACAAGGTCCCAGTCAGTTCCAGACTTCGGTCCGATACAGCTAGTTCCGGACTTCGGTCCGATGCAGTCAATTTCGGACCTTGGTCTGATGCAGTTAGTTCCGGACTTCAGTCCGATGCAGTCAGTTCCGGACTTCGGTCCGATGCAGTTACTTCCAGACTTCAGTCCAATGCAGTGGGCAAGGCCCAGTATGTGTTTTATTTGTTATTGTGTGGTATGTGGTAGTTTGGGGGAGCTCACTAAGCTTCGTGCTTACGGTTTCAGTTTTTGGTTTCAGGTACTTCCGCAAGTAAAGGGAAGAGCTCGGGATGATGACATCGCACACACCACAGCTTCAGTTTTTGTCCTGGGAGTTGATACAGTTTTCTTAGATATGTTTTGATATAGTTGTGATACAACTTTCTCACAGTATTTTAGTATGGTTGAGATACGTAGCGTATGGTTTTATTATATGATACTCAATTATATGATTTTTGGTTATATTAAAAATGAAATTTTCGGGTCGTATTTTTGGGATGTTACAAGTTGGTATCAGAGCCTTGGTTTGAGGGATTCGGATACACTTCCGGGTGTATCTGAACTCAAACTAAGGGATAGATAAAAAGATTTTCAAATGGAAAATGTTTTCGAAAGAATTTTGAAAAGCACTTAGAAAGAAAAGAATTTTTAAACGAGATAAGGGTGTGGAGCATGCGATCAGCCGAGCTCAAGTAAGTACTCCCAAATTACGCATACAAGTTTATTAGTTCAATTTCAGTTTTAGTTCCAGTTTCAGTTTCAGTTTCAGTAGAACAGCATGCTAGTATAGGACTGAGGATCTAGGAGGATGCCTTATGTACCTGCTATATGTGTTTCAGCTTTATGAGAATTGCATGCTAGTATTGAGTAGACAGTAGTAGGATAGCCTGTTTAGGTTATGCCTGATAGTACGAGTTTAGCATTGTATGCTAGTACAGTTCTCTCGTTATGAGGATAGAATTGCTTGAGTAGTTTCTTGTGTCCGAATGCTACTTGCTTTGTGCTTTGTGGGACTCCGAGTGATGGGAGTTAGCCATTAGGTGAATACGTCACATCACATGTGTTCAGGGTTGAATAATCCCAGAGTGTTGGATTTGACCCTATTGCGCAACTCTTGTTTGAGTCTAACCGTTGTAGGGACGAGCCTTTTACTCGAAGGATTATCTGAGCCTCATCACATGTGATGGTATTCAGGTGATGGCTAATTAGCATTATAAGGAGGCCTTCAGCAGCTGAGGATTGGTTTGAGGGGAGTCAGAGATTTCCCTAGGGCAAGCCTAGGATGAGAGTAGCAGAGATCAGTAGAAGTAGTAGTGACTTGGTGGAGTCAAGGCAGTTCTTGAGGAAAGTACGGATAGATGTGGAATGTAGTATGGGCCCGTACTACTGAAAGCAGAGGATCCGTACTCGAATCAAGGAAGGCTGAGGCAAGACCAGGAAGCTAGTAGTAGTATCAATGATCCCTTGAGATATTTCAGTTTTCTGATGTTGCCTTGATGTGTTTCAGAATGGTGGTTTTGCGTCCGAGGCTAGCAGACGGCAGTACCGGTACCGGGGAGGGATCAGGATCAGGCTCGGGGGCCGAGTGTATGGATGAGCAGACCAGAGAGTTTCTTTCTTCAGAGATTACTCGTATCATACTGGAGCAGACTCCTGTGATCTTCGGTTCGATCAAGGAGGGTATCCTAGAGCTGATGGATGAGAGGTTGGGCACCTTCCGTGCCGAGGTGGCGGCCATGATGGGGTCGCGCACGCTTACTTTCAGAGACTTTAGGGCATGTGGAGCTCCAGATTATCACGGGGCGCGGGACCCCATAGCGAGTACTAGATGGTTGGCGGATGTGGCCAACGCTTTCCGCACGAGCAGGTGTCCCGAGGGGGACAAGGTTAGATTGGCATCCTGTCTTCTAAAGGACAGGGCACGGGATTGGTGGGAAGAGGTCGGACATACCATTGGTGATGATGCAGCGCTAGATGCCATGACCTGGGCTGATTTCTCTACCAGGTTCAGGGCGGAGTTTGCACCGGTTATTGAGGTGCAGCAGTTAGCTAGAGAGTTTCAGGACCTCACCCAGAGTACAGAGACCGTGGCGGAGATCACCGCCAAGTTTAGGGAGAGGGCTCTTCTCGTTCCTCAGTATGCAGCCGATGAGGAGATGAAGAAGGCCCGTTATCATGAGATGTTGCGGAGCGATATCCGCCAGTTTGTGAGCCGGTCCAACTGTAAAATGCTGGATGACATGATTGCTAGGGCTTGGGAAAGGAGATTGACCTTGAGATGGAGAAGAAGAGGAAACCGGAGGCGGTTTCGGGTACAGGTAGTTCGGGCAAAAAGCCCAAGGTTTCAGATCACAGATCCAGGAGTCAGCAGAGCCATGACCGATGTGGCAAGTGTGGGAGATTGCACGATGGGGTGTGCAAGGCAGGGAGTTCCGGTTGCTACAAGTGCGGTCAGACTGGGCATTTGAGTAGGGATTGTACGGCCCCTGCTAGCGCCATTGCAGCATCAGATCTGATTTGCTTTTAGTGCAATCAGAGGGGACATAAAAATTCCCAGTGTCCGAGTTTAGCTGCAGCAGGGAAGGTGGCTGCACCTGCCCCTGCTACTTTGAGGATTACAGATGGCCGGCAGGGCCGAGCTAAGGCGCCAGTGGCGAAGAGTAGAGCTTTTTAGATGACAGCAGAGGCGGCACGAGCGACTCCTGATGTGATGACGGGTATGTATTTCTCCTTTCATCTCTTTATTATCATTGATTGATTATTGCTTATGGTTATATGTTTTGTATAGGGTCGTTCTCTGTGAACGGCATTTCTGCTACAATATTATTTGATTCGGGGGCTACCCGATCGTTTGTATCGCTAGCGCTTAGCAAGAGATTTAGTAGAGCTCCAGGGGAGCTGGATTGTCCACTAGAGGTTGAGATAGCAGATGACAGGACCGTGAGGGTCGCCAGAGTGCATAGAGGATGTTCTCTTCAGTTGTTCGACGAGCAGTTTTCGGTGAACTTGGTCCCTATTCCCCTGCGAGGGAATAAGGTTATAGTAGGCATGGATTGGTTGAGTCCCAATGGGGCAGTGATTGATTGTGAGCTACAGCTAGTGAGGGTTCGCACTCCCAGTGGGGGAGAGTTAGTGATTCAGGGCAAGAGGCCACAACGCGGACCAGCTTTTTGTTCAGCCGCAAGAGCGTGGCACTATTTTCAGCAGGGTTGCGCCAGATATGTAGCTTATGTTTTGGATCCCCGAGAGAAGGGTAAGATGGTAGTAGATGATGTTCTGGTAGTGCGAGACTACCCTGATGTATTCCCAGAGGATTTGCCTGGGATACCTCCAGAGAGACAGGTAGAGTTCGGGATTGATCTGATTCCGGGTGTGGCGCCGATAGCTAGGGCCCCGTATCGGTTAGCTCCCCCTGAGATGCAGGAGTTGTCTACGCAGTTGCAGGAGTTGTTAGACAAGGGTTTCATCAGACCGAGTAGTTCGCCTTGGGGAGCTCCGATTTTGTTTGTGAAGAAAAAGGACGGGTCGCACCGTATGTGTATAGATTACTGGAAGTTGAATAAGGTAACGGTGAAGAACCGTTACCCACTCCCGAGGATAGATGATTTGTTTGACCAGCTTCTGGGAGCGTCTTGGTTTTCCAAGATCGATTTACGTTTCGGATATCATCAGATGCGAGTCAGAGATGAGGATGTGCAGAAGACTGCTTTCAGGACCAGGTATGGTCATTATGAGTTTGTGGTGATGCCATTTGGGCTCACCAATGCTCCATCCGCGTTCATGGATCTCATGAATCGCGTGTGCAGGCCGATGCTGGATCGGTCAGTGATAGTATTCATAGATGATATCTTGGTGTATTCCAAGACGTAGGAGCAGCACGAGGAGCACCTGAGGGAGGTGCTGGAAGTTTTGAGGAGGGAGAGACTTTTCGCAAAGTTCTCCATGTGTGAGTTCTGGTTACGCGAGGTGCAGTTCCTTGGTCACCTCGTCAACCAGAAGGGTATTTTGGTGGATCCGGCCAAGATAGAGGCCGTGATGTAGTGGGAGGTCCCGAAGTCTCCATCCAAGATTCGGAGCTTCCTAGGGTTGGCAGGGTATTACCGGAGGTTCATTCAGGATTTCTCCAAGATAGTAGTGCCACTCACCCGACTGACCAAGAAGTCGGTGGTGTTTCGTTAGGGGCCTGAGCAGCAGGCAGCATTTGAGACCCTCAGGCAGAGGTTGTGCGAGGCTCCGATCCTTACCATGCCAGAGGGAGTTGAGGATTTTGTAGTCTACTGTGATGCCTCAATCACAGGTATGGGAGCAGTATTGATGCAGCGAGGCCGTGTTATAGCTTACGCCTCGAGACAGTTGAAGCCTCACGAGGCTAACTATCCTACTCATGATTTAGAGCTGGGGGCAGTTGTGTTTGCCCTCAAGATTTGGAGACATTACCTTTATGGGGTTCGTTGTACCATCTACATGGATCACAAGAGTTTGAGGTACCTTACGGATCAGCCGAATCTGAACATGAGACAGAGGAGGTGGTTGGATGTGCTGAAGGATTATGATTGTGAAATCCTTTTCCATCCAGGGAAGGCCAACGTAGTGGCCAACGCCCTAAGCCGCAAGGCGTCAGCAGCCCCTATCAGAGACTTATGTTTGAGGATGACAGTGATTATTCCATTGTTGGATCGGATCAGGGAGGCTCAGGTTGAGGGCCTCAAGGAGGAGAGACAGAAGTGTGAAAGGATAGTGGGCCGAGTAGCTTCATTTGATTATGATAGTCGGGGGTTGTTGACCCTTCATGGGAGAGTATGGGTACCGTACTGGGGCGGAGTACGGCAGGTGTTGATGGACGAGGCTCATAAGTCTCGATTTTCTATCCACCCAGGGGCGACGAAGATGTATAGAGATCTTCGACCCGATTACTGGTGGCCCTGCATGAAGCGGGATGTCGCCTGGTATGTAGAGAGGTGCCTGACCTGCAGGAAGGTCAAGGCAGAACACCAGAGGCCTCACGGCAAGATGCAGCCGTTAGATATTCCCGTGTGGAAATGGGAGGACATCACCATGGATTTTATCACCAAGCTTCCCAGGACCGCACGTGGGGTGGATTCGATTTGGGTAATAGTGGATCGGTTGACGAAGAGTGCTCATTTCATACCAATCCAGGAGAGCATATCGGCAGAAAAGTTAGCCGATATCTATGTGCGGGAGGTAGTGGCACGTCATGGAGTGCCAGTATCGGTGGTGTCAGACCGAGACGTCCATTTTACATCCAGATTCTAGAAGCGGTTTCATGAAGAGATGGGTACTCGTCTCTATTTCAGCACCGCTTTCCACCCTCATACGGACGGGCAGAACGAGAGGACGATTCAGACTCTCGAGGACATGTTCCGGGCATGTGTCCTAGACTTCGGTGGTAGTTGGGATACGTATCTCCCGTTAGCGAAATTTTCGTATAACAACAGTTATCATGCGAGCATTGATCAACCTCCCTTTGAGATGCTTTATGGGAGGAAGTGTAGGACCCCGATTTTTTGGGGCGAGGTCGGTCAGCGGGTCATTGGGAGCACAGAGGTGGTGCTCAAGACGACCGAGTTGATTCAGCAGGTTCGTAGTAGACTGCAGACTGCTCAGAGTCGGCAGAAGAGCTACGCCGACAGGAGGCGTTCAAACTTGGAGTTCCGGGTGGGCGATATGGTCCTTCTGAAAGTCTCACCTTGGAAGGGTGTCATCAGGTTTCGGAATAGGGGCAAGCTGGGTCCCAGGTTCATTGGTCTTTTCAGGGTTTTGGCCCGAGTGGGTCGGGTTGCTTATCGGTTGGATCTTCCAGCAGAGCTTAGCTAGATCCACAACACTTTCCATGTGTCTCAGTTGAGGAAGTGCTTGGTGGACGAGTCAGCAGTTGTTCCCTTAGAAGATATTCAGGTTGATAGCAGCCTGAATTATATTGAGAGGCCGGTCGCGATTCTGGACCGGAAGACAAAGACCTTGAGGAACAAGGTAATTCAGTTAGTGAAGGTGCAGTGGCAGCACCGGAAGGGGTCTGAGTGGACGTGGGAGGCTGAGGAGGAGATGAGAGAGCACTACCCGGAGTTATTTGCAGATACAGCCGTAGCAGACTTCGAGGACGAAGTCTGAGACAAGTGGGGGAGAATTGTAACGACCCGTCTTTGGTATGTTGCTTCCATGATATTTATTTAGAAGTTTTCAAGAGGGACTCGACGAGTCTATAGCCCGACTCGTCGAGTAGGGACGGGATTTCGAGCACGTGTAAGTCGGCGACTCGGCGAGTCCATATTCGGGACTCGGGGAGTCTGCCTGCCAGGAAGAAACCCTAAATCCCTGGGTTTGCTCACTATTTAAGCAATGATATGTGCCCCAAACTCGCTTCCTTCACCCTCAGAGAGCCTGTGAGAAACCCTAAACCATCCCTTGTTTGATTAAGTGTTTTTGTGTGATTTCTTGAAGGCTTGAAGAAGAAAAAGAAGAAAGGTCCAAAGAGAAGAGGTGTAGAGCAAAGATCCAAGGTCAAAATCAGAGTTCATTGAGGTATTTCTCGGATTCCTTCTGTTTTATGCTTTAAACCTCCATTAGAACACTTCTAGGGCTAGTTTGATGTATTTTCCAAACCTTATAGTAGTATGGACGCCTTAATAGGTCGAGATATCCCTAGATCTGTTCATTTAGGAGATTTAGAGCCCGAATCTATTGCCTTTTTGAAGATGCTTTGCATGAGAACCCTAGATCTAGCCTTTATTATGCTTTTTGAGCCTTATTATCTTCATGGATGCTTATGGGCACGTAAAGATAGAATCTTTACGTGCTAATCGAGTTAAGGGAGCCCAGATCTATAAGTTTTATATGCTGGATTCAAGCAGAATCGAGTCTAGAGTAGCTGCATGCAAGCGACTCGACGAGTCGGAAGAACGACTCGGCGAGTCGAGTCGCGAGTCCCCAATTTTCCCCTTTTGAGTGATGCCGAGTGGGGACCAGTGAGTAGTAGAGTGGACTCAGTGAGTTGGAGGTCAGACTCAGTAATGGAGGAACTCGACGAGTTGTTCATACAACTCGGCGAGTCCAAGGCAATCTTCTTAACTCGAAGAACAACTCGTCGAGTTGTTCATACGACTCGGCGAGTCGGATGCAGATTATTTGAGTTTTAGAATCAAAAGAGAACTCGTCGAGTTGATGCCATACTCGACAAGTAGCCACGAGTAGGGTTGAGAAGTGAGAATAGAGACTCGGCGAGTTGGCGGCCCAACTCGGCGAGTCAGGTCAACTGTAGGTTGACTTTGACCGGGAGAGTTGACTTTGACCAGGGGTAAAAGAGTCATTTTACCCCAATGCAGTGATTAGTATTTGATTGAGTGTGTTTATGGAATTGTAGCCGGGGAGATACCGGAGCAGCAGCAGATAGCTTCCAGAGCCGTACACACAGCAACCAGTTCACGAGGTGAGTTTCCTTCCAGTAGGAACGGGTCTACGGCCACAATGCCGGCCCGTTTAGTTAGCAACAGTTCCGGACTTCAGTCAGATGCAGTAGTTAGAGTGCTTGATGTCTTTCTGATTCAAGTATGTTTTGTGTTATGTGTTCCGGACTTTGGTCCGATGCAGTATATGTGTTATGTTAGCAAATACGTGTTTATGTTATGCTATGTTCAGACAGTTCCAGACTTCGGTCCGATGCAGTTAGTTCCGGACTCCGGTCTGATACAGGGGACAAGGTCCCAGTCAGTTCCGGACTTCGGTCCGATGCAGCTAGTTCCGGACTTCGGTCCGATGTAGTCAGTTCCGGACCTCGGTCTGATGCAGTTAGTTCCGGACTTTGGTCCGATGCAGTCAGTTCCGGACTTCGGTCCGATGTAGTTAGTTTCGGACTTCAGTCCGATGCAGTGGGCAAGGCCCAGTATGTGTTTTATTTGTTATTGTATGGTATGTGGTAGTTTGGGGGAGCTCACTAAGCTTCGTGCTTACGGTTTCAGTTTTTGGTTTCAGGTACTTCCGCAAGTAAAGGGAAGAGCTCGGGATGATGGCATCGCACACACCACAACTTCAGTTTTTGTCCTGGGAGTTGATATAGTTTTCTTAGATATGTTTTGATACAGTTGTGACACAGCTTTCTCACGGTATTTTAGTATGGTTCAGATACGTAGCGTATGGTTTTATTATATGATACTCAGTTTTATGATTTTTGGTTATATTAAAAATGAAATTTCCGGGTCATATTTTTAGGATGTTACATTACTACTACTAGTTGTGACGAATTACATGGTATACCTAGGACTTAGTGTTGGATTAATGTCTAAGTCCATAACTATATTTGGTGTGTACTTGACCCGAATCGGCATGGTCCATTTGGGTTGCACTTCACCGACACAATTAATATGGTTAGTCTTTTGAGAATAGTATATTTATGATTTATATTAATATATTATAAGTTCTAATATATTAATATGGAATCATATTATTTAATTAGTATTGATCAAGAATTAATATAGAATTAATTAAGTGATCAAAAGGAACTAATTAAATATGGACTCTTATATATATATATATATATATATATATATATATATATATATATATATATATATATATATATATATATATATATATATGGATTGGGCAAGTTCAAGTTCATTTAGGTTGGGCTAAGCTATCATGGATAGTCCATGGAGTTTTAACCCGTGGATCCTATGAAATGAAAGGTCATCGGTATTAGGGTTTACATGAATGTAACCCTAATCCTCCATACTTAATAAAGAGGCCTTTGGCACAAGAAATGACACTTGTGTGTAAGGACATAAGATTGGACCGATTTTAGTGTGCACACATATTCTCTCAAGTTCTTCCACGGTGTTTTGGTGATTTGTAATTTCGCTTGAGGCTTACAAACTATTGGGGCTAAGCTCTTAAAGCTTGAAGACATCAAGCTACATCAAAAGGTATGTCATCTAACTAGAACTTTATAATATAGGTGCTTCATAATATGCTAGTTAGGATGAAACCTTGGAATATTTAATATTTGCATATACAATAGAGAAAACATAGATCTAAGGTTTATAGGGTTGCATATACACCATAGGAGTGTTAGAATGCTCATAACCCAACAGTGGTATCAAAGCAATGAGTTGTTTTCAGTTATATTGATGCAACTGTTATATTTTCAAAGTTGAAAAAAAAGGAAAAAAAAACATGACGTTTGTCAAATTTTAAGATAATTACTTGTTTTTGTGAAAAACTAATTATTTGTAAAATTTGAATCATTTGCTATATGTGTTGAATTAGGTCAAATTTAGTAAAATATAAAATGATATGAATATTTTATTATTTTTAAAAGTTTGATCTAAAGAATGTTTTTTTTAAACCTCTATAAGTTATGGATATGAAAAGGTTTTAAAAAAATTGATTCAAAGTTTTTTATGGAGTTACAAAATTTGGTGTTAATGTTTTAAAGAATTCCATAACTTATTCTTAATTTATGGAACATGAAAAGTTTCATCATAAAACAAGCATTTAACTCCATAAGTTATGGATTACCAAAAGTTTTATGTTTCCTTGATTTAAGAGTTAGTTTAGATTAATGGAAAAAAAGTTGTGTTTTAGTTGTTTTTAATCCTAATTAATCTAGAGGTAGTTCATAAAATGTGTTTTTGTAACTTGTCCTCAAGTTACATAAAAGGTCACATTTATGAATCTTAAAACTCATAAAAGTGCCATAGGTTACATAAAAATGAAGAGTCTTTTTCATTAAATAATATTATGACTCCGTAACTTGTCCTCAAGTTATGAATGTTTAAGAGTCACTTCTTTCAAAGTGTTATTAAAGAATAAGAGGTTACATAAAAAATGAAGAGTCTTCATTTTAATGAACCATTAAACTCATAAGTTATGAAATGAAAAGTTTTGAATAGTTTCAAAACTTGCCCTCAAGTTTTGGAATTTGTAAAGTTTTCCCATGAATACTTTAATTCCAAGTTAAGCCCTTAGAATTTTAAAAGTTAAAATTCAAGCCTTATACTTTATAATATTATAAGTTAATAATATTTATATATGATGAGTTGAAAAACTCTTTGATCGTTTAGATCTTGCACAGGTTAATCAGAATAACGCAAACAAAATAACAAACAAGAGAATGAATCAATAATGAGCTGAATGATTCAATAGATTCACGCCTCAGCAGAGCTCGATGAAGAACTTCCGTTGTAGAGGCTTTTAGGGTTACAATCGATAAAACAATGATCACCTTGAATGATCAATTAAACAGCTACGTACAAAGATGCATGCAAACATCTATAAATACTTAAACCCTAATAATTAAATCACGGATGGACAGGCCCAATCCGGATACAAAAATGGGCTATGGACCGAGCCCAAGACGCAACACATAAAGGACCCAACAATATATATATATATATATATATATATATATATATATATATATATATATATATATATATATATATATGTATAAGAGCAAGTCGTCTTACCATTAGTAGGCCTCATTCACGAAGCCAGTCTATAAGGGGGGGGGGTATAAGGTTACTGCCTATAAAATGGCAGTTTAATGGGTGTTGTCACACCCCGAAAACCGAAGGCAGAACCATTTCCGGGGTTGACTCCACGTTGAGTATCAAATCCAATCCACATAGTAAGCAAAGTAAACAACCATTACATGACATATAAAAGTTTACATTTGTTTCAAAAGTAAGTTGTACAAGTGTGATACATAATATATATGAACAAAAGTAAGACGAGTCTTCTACGCACTCCGTCTTCGCCAAAAGGAATCATCGGGTACCTATCTAATGCGGACCTGAGAATACAAGCAGTTTGACAATCAGCATAATGCTGGTGAGTTCATAATCGGTTTTGTTTTCTGAAAATGTACAAGTTCCCTTTCTGTTTGTGAAAATGATACACACCAAGAAAATCCCATATTTTCTTAAAAGTTGGTTATTGAATCCCAAAATGTAATGTAAAAGATGTACACTGAAAACATGCTTACCCTTGTGAATTTTAAAGTTTAGTTATCTGAATTGTTACACGTTTCTGGTTATGTACAAATGTTACCCCAGGAAAATCCCATATTTTCCTGAATGTTGGTTACCAAATGTGAAAGATGTATACTGAAAACCTGGTTGTCCTTGTGAAATGTATTAGTTTTAACACATATATAAAACTAATATGTACAAAGTAAATTAATTACTTTATTCATTATTACTATTTAGTAAATCTCTGTTATCCTAATTGCGAGTTCCATAACCATACGATAGACTAGATATGGAAATAAGTAGTCCACATCACCTTATGACTTTCGTCACCCTTGAACCTTTCGGTTCGGCTATAGCTAGCAGCCAGGTGTGGGGTAGTCAGCCCCGTATAGATCTATACACTCAAGTCATGCTCCCTATCTAAGAGATTCTGGTTACAAATGCGGTCCTCCACTCGCGTATCTTTGTGGAGTGTTCACCGACGATGTGTCTCCAATTTATAGGAATAACAAATTTACTAGTAATAATACAATAATCCTCCACTCGCGTATCTCTGTGGAGTGTTACCGAGGACAAAAACAGTGTACTAAGTTTTATGTTCAAAGTTCAAAGGTCATGCTTTTAACTGATATAATATGGAAAACCATTTGTGAAATATAAAACATAACAGTTTATAACTTATTTCACAAATAATATGTTTACGTGTTCTGCATGTTCAAACGGTTATCTGTTATGACTATCATTGTTAAAAGCATATGTAATATGAAACACAACATATGTAAAACAAGTTTTGAGTACAAGTATTCCCTTGTACTTTGCTTGTATTCCCCTTGAAAACAGTGAAAAACATTGAAAAAGGGTAGGGATATGAACTCACCAGACGAGAAAATGTGACGGTTTGGATGCTAAGCATCAGTTCGGGGCTTGATAATGTGCGAGGTTCCTATGTAATATGAAATGGTATACAAATGTATCTAATTAGACTTTAAACCACTAATTAGACATGATAATACACTCCAATGAGCGAAAACACTTCAAATCAAGTGTTTGGAGTGACCCGGGTGACATCTACGGACGTGTATGGCTTAGGAATGGAGTTTACTCTTCAAGAG
Organism: Lactuca sativa; assembly: GCF_002870075.4. Taxonomy (NCBI): domain Eukaryota; kingdom Viridiplantae; phylum Streptophyta; class Magnoliopsida; order Asterales; family Asteraceae; genus Lactuca; species Lactuca sativa. The sequence goes on from NC_056626.2 coordinate 339,882,569, forward strand.
TAAACTCCTTAGGGAGTTTACGGCCCTAAGACTATAACCACATGAGTTCACGGCCGTGAACTCATGGTTGATAAGTTTTATGGTGTCAAATGGTCAAATAACACTTGGGAAGTGTTGGTATGATTTTATCTAAGGCATGGGAATGAATTAAACCAGCATATGAACCATCAGAGGGAGTTTACGACCCTAAACTAGGAGTTTACAGCCGTAAGCTCCTATACCCTTCTTAAATTGATGATTTAGTGGCCTTAGATTAATCACATGTGATTCAAACAATTTTTACAAGCCTTAGGATGGGTTTAAGGCATCAAATGACTTGTGTATGTGAGTTCACAGCCTAGGAACTCATTCTAGCGGGAGTTTACGGCCGTGAACACTCAAATGGGTGGATTTCATCATGTTTAAGGTCCCCAAATTGATTATGGATGAATCTAGAATTTATTCCAAGGCTATTGGTGTGTTTAAGTGGCTTTTAAACACTTGGAAATGAGTTTACTCTCCATGAAGATGAGTTTACGGCCCAAGCATGTTCTTGGGCAGTAAACTCATGTTTACTCCTCAAAAATGATGATTAAGGTGTTCTAAGTCCGAATTGGTAAGCCATAAAGTCATATCTAAGTCCCAAGATTGATTTGGAGGGGTGTTAAGGCTCAAAAACCCACTTTTTATGTGTTTACGGCCCAAGCATGCTCCAGGGCCGTAAACTCATGTTTGAGGTCCTAAATCATTGATTAAACTCGGATTTGAAGGCTAATGAGGTTGAACAACAAGTTAGGGAAGTTACCTTGATGAAATTGAGCCTTAAATTGATGTTTTTGGACCTTAAGTTTGGATTGAGGAGAGAGGTTAGAGAGAGAGAGAGTAGTGAGAGAGAGCAAAAGCTTTAAATGTAAGCTTAATCCCCTTTAAATAGGGTCTAAGATTTGGACACGATGGAATTCTATCCGATACCGACATTAGACGTGGCTTTTGGTCGCACCCGACCAAGTTGCCGTAACCTGATATGGTTGATTCTAAAAATATTTCGATTACTATTATGGGGTGTTAATACGAGTTCTAAATGCGTTGGAATACCCATTAAGTCAGAATAATAATCTCAAATTAATGACTTAATTTAATTGTGTAAACGGAAACAAAATTGAAAACGACGAATGGATTAACAAAAAGGGTTACGAAAAGGATTACAAATGATGGTACGAACTTCGGGTTGTTACAGGTGTCCACTCTCACCCACTGCTTCCTTGACTGGTGGAGGGTCGTTAGCTGAACGGGTAGGACAAGGACTATAATTCTCCCTTCATTAAAAGTATTAATGATAAATATAAAGTAACTAAATGTTTTTATAATTCCTAATCTTAGTTACTTTAAGAAAATGTGAATAAGGTGTTAATCCATGAAATTACACTTTGCACTTGGTTTAAGTCAGTTAGTGGAGCGTGTGTGGTTAACCGGCACACTAACTCGTATTTAACAAGGTAGGCAAAGGGTAAATTAATATTTATGATAGTATCGATGGAACGTGTGTGGTTAACCGGCACATTGATTGAGGGGTAAACACTTAAGAGTACCAAGTAATTTGCATGGTTACTTCACACCTTGTTTTGTGATCCTCGACATCCCAGTCACAAAACCTGAAGGGAACACTCGAGATTGAAACATGCCATTGAACAGTTCAATGAATCTCAAAAGATCTAGGAGTTTCAAATCCAAGTAAAACCTAATTAAATTATTTCGTTTTGATGGTGGAAATTGGTGAATCATCATTCACCTACCTTCAAATATTCTATAGCTTGGATTACGGCATCCCTCTTCCGAATTATAAAATATTGTGTTGGGTCCTAGCCTTAATATTTTATATTGGGTGTTATATTAAGGACTTCAAATCAACTATCTTGAATATCTCCCAAAAGATGTCTAGTTTAGACATCTATGATCTTCCCAAATCTCTTGGAACTTCACTTCCTTCACCTCCTCCAATTATCCTCCCTAACCCACAAGTTCAAGGTCACTCAAGCCCTATTGGCAAGCAAGGTCTATCTGTAATCGCATCTTGGAGATGAAGTCACATATTGACAAACCGGGAGAGTTGGGTGTCAAAGTCTTAAGGAAGTTGGATGTTCAATCACTTTCTAAGTCACATAGTGAGTTCCTTTGGGACTACTATGAAATAGACTATGCCATGACCCTTAATGATCTTATCTATTTGCTTGGCACTGCTGAATCAGCAATGATTTGGAGCTTTTGTAAAGAAAATTTGATTAGTAGATCAACTTTCCAAACCTTCAATGGACATTGACAATGGTTGCATTGGATACTCAATAAAAGCCTTCTTTTCCCAATGGAAAGGGATTGGCCATAGTCAACTCGGTTGACCAAATGGTAAAGAGAAAGGCTAAGTATGAGATTGTCCCATGTATCATTCCCAAAGGGTCCATATGGTTCTATTGCCAAAAGGAAAGGGCATTGGTTGTGAAGTTGCCAAATTTACCTAAAAGATCATAAGGCTGGTAAAGTCAATAAGTTTGACTCTACTTCAGGTAAAGTCCACTATCTAACTCGATTAAGTTTCTATTCTGAGATTCTTATTACATGATGTGACTCGGTCAGATGTTGATGTCTTAAGAATCAAAGGACAAGTAAAGGAAACTTAAAGAAAGAGTATGTTGAATCTGATCGCGAAGATGGATTTCTATCGCTTGATTGAAGATCGGATTCTTAAGCTACTCTTAGGAGTTATGATAGATTGCTAGGAAACATGTAATAGTATAGTTTTCATTTTAAGTTGCATTCTAAGGAAAAGTTTTTTCCTCATTGTATAAATAAATAAAAGTTTGTGTTGTTTTATTTTATATCTCCTTACAATGGTATTTATGAAAACTTGATGTTTGTAGGTTTCTAGCAATATTGGAAATATGAATTTGATTCTTTCTTTTGTGGTAGTGTCTAAATTTACCGAATAAGGAAAGATTCTTATCACCCAAGTTTCAGTTGGACCGAAACTTGGAATCATGCAAATTGTATAGTATGATGAATGAGAAGTTTCATTTTTGGAAAATTTAAGACTAGTTACTTTTTCACATTTATATGTGAGTCAAGTGAAGGACTAAGGGATCAAGTATACATTCTTGTGCACTAGTCAAAGTCCACAACAAAAGATAGATAAGACTATTCATCATGATTTACTAAAGTTTAGTAAATATGGTTATACTTACAAGCATAAGTATAATTCTGAGACATTGGAAAGGTTCCAAATGTATGGCAGAGCAAATAAGAAGAATCAAATTAGGCAGAAGGATAAAAGTTTCTCAAATCTGAAAAGTTGGGAGAGTACTTTAGTATCATGTTATATGATCATCTTAATGATTAAGAGACCTTATCACAATTCATCCTCTAAGTGCATTCTGATAGCTAAGAAGAGGAGCTTTGAATTGTTGAAGTGGTAAAATCAAGAAGATGAATCATACCTCATTCCAGAAAACAATTCTTAGAATCATACTCCAAGATTGTAACTTGAGTGACATATCTTAAAGAAAAGTTTATTAACACTAGTCAAATGTAAGAGTAAAAGTATCCTAATCTTGTACATTTGTAATTGGTAAGTTGTGATGTTTTGGATAAAACAGAGACCACCTAAGACCAATTGTGTGAAGTGATTGTCTTGATAAAAAATATGCACTATCTCTTGAATATTTGGCAAGACAGTCTTATATTTCAAGAGGACAATGGGAGTCTTAAAGATCCTGAAAAGAATTTCAAGATCTAATCAAGAATAAAAACCAGTAGTTTAACACTAGCACACGATGTGAGGTTTATAACCCATCGTGTTGACATATTTCTATTTTTGTGCCCATTCTAGTTAAAGTTGGCTTTACATATGAGTTATTAGAGTTCTCAATTGGTTGCATAACAACTTGGAAGCAATCGTAGGCCCTTGAACTGCCAGGTGGCAAAAAATTAAGATTGAGTTAAGTCCATATGATTTTAGATTTGTCATTATCCTTGTCTTGTGATTATGGTTTTTACAAATTCATGTGGATAAGAACACATACACCATAAAATCTAAGGGTCATAAGGTTTCTCTCCGATTCATGAAAATGATGGTGAGGAAACACTTCCACTGAGTAGATTTTAAGTAGATAGCAATTGTGATATTTGCAATTCTCAAAGTCGTTAGTGAAGCGTGCGTGGATAACCGACACACTAACATGGACTTATGAGAAATGGAAAAGGTCTAAACAATTGAGACTATGATTACGACAACCCTTTTCATAGTTCTGAAATTGTTTAGACACACCTGTGAGCTATCTAAGAGAGTTGTATGATTTTGATAAAGTCTTATCAAAGAAATCTAGTATCAGAAATCTAAACTTTGGTAAGAAAGTCAATAAATTATTGATTTCTAAAAGTCCAACTAATTTTTCGATACATGTCAAAGCTAGTGGGAGGATAAGTGTTATGCTAATAATCATCATGTTAGTGGGAGCATGATAATTATGATAAGTATTGCAAGTTAGCAATGTTAATTATAGAAAACAAAAGTTTCAATTCGTGAGGTTGGAGGGGTTGAAAAGGTTGTTTTGCTATAATTAAGGGAGAGTAAATTATACTTCATTTCAATTCTAAAAGGCTTAGATTGAGATTTTAATCATCTTAGTCAATAATATATATATATATATATATATATATATATATATATATATATATATGAATTTTATGTTGGTTTGGTTCAACTTAAGAAAATTCTATATATTGCGTTCTCAAAATTCAATTATGATTACAACATCCCTCTTCATAGTCAAATTTTGAAAACATGAAAATAAAAAATATTGTAGCAAAAGACTGGTTTAGAATCATGTCTTTATGTGAGACATCATGAATCGTGTCCCATTTGCTTTGGGTACAGGATCGATTGCATGTGCTATAATGTTTATACTTTCTAAATTTTCCAAATGCATGGGGCATTAAGAGGGGAAAAGGTCTAGAATTGGATATTACTAAAGTGATTAAGCAATTGTCGAGGACAATCTAAGGTTTACCAAAGATAGGTTGCTCAGGGACAGTTGGAAGTATAATGTTAATTTTTGGAAGGACCATATTGACATATACTGAAAAGAGGCAAATCTTGTTCGGAAGTGGTAGTCAAAATGAGAATATTGAGTTGTCTTCATAGGTGGAAGCAATCTATGTAAGGTTAAAGAAACTTAACGCAAGAAGCATGTTCACAGCAATGTGCTTTGAATTAGAGATATCGTTTCCATGGAATTGCTTTCCATTGGGATACTCTGTAATGATTGTTGCCAAGTCTTTGTGGCTTTGTGTGTGACAACCTGTAATTTATTCCGTCACTAAAACTGTTCCTGTTAAATAAAATCGTTGTATTCAATTTGTACCGTTAACCTTTGCGTTAAATTAATTTAATCTCGACTTTTAATTTGTTTTCGTAAGTGTCGAGAAGCATTATAAACATTAAAATATTTTCCATATTTGTTTGGAAAATTATTATTTTCATCTAAGTCGTGATTACGTCAAATTTATCGGGTACGACCAAAAGCACTGTCTAACGGCAGTATCGGTAGAATTCCACTGGGCCACAAACTAAACCCCTATATAAGGGATTCAATGACATCATTTTGAAGCTTTTTTTCTCTTTCTAAAAATTTCTCTCACTACTCTCTCTTTCTCTCTCTCTAGAACTCGAAATTGGTCCAAAAACCCCCCATTTCAAGCATCATTTGGTAAGCAATCCATCCTAAACTTGTTGTTTAACCTGAATAGTATGCAAATTCATGTTCGAATCACCCAAAACACCTATGAACATGTGTTTACGGTTTGGGGACCCTCCCAAAACCGTGACCACCTCTTAAGAGGGTTTTGAAGCCCCAAAACCCCTCCAAAACACTTCTAGGGCTTAGATTCGACTTAGAAACTTGCATGCATGAGCTTAGGACCCCAAAATCGTATCATTTGATGTATGGACATGAGTTTACAGCCCAAGCACATGCTTGGACTGTAAACCCTCATTCATGGACCATAAACTCATATTATGTTGTCAAAATGCCCTTAAACACCTTCAAATGCTTCCATGAGAGTGTAGAACCTCATAATCCTTCATGTGATGCACCAAAACATCCTCAAATGTCTCAAACTTGAGTTTACGGCCCAAGAACATTTTTGTACCATAAAAACATCTTCTTAGACCTTAAACACCCCCAAAAAGGTGTTATAGTGCCCTTAACACCTTATATGGCTTGTATGTTGGTCTAGAATCACATGTGATTGCCTTACAACTACCAAAAGCCATGAATCATGTACAAACATTAGTTTCGGTTGTAAAATCATGAGTTTAAGGTAGTAAACTCCCCAAGAACATCTCATTAGACCTTAAACTCATTTTCCAAAGCCATTTCAAGTCCCGATCATTTCCTAAGCCATGAAATCAACCCTAGAACCTTCCCGTGTGCATTGTATGACCATTTGGCATCCAAGAACCCACCACCCATGAGTTTACGGCCGTAAACTCATGGGGATATGGTCAATGGACCGTAAACTCCTCAAGGAGTTTACTCTTGAAGAGTAAACTCCATATCTAGGTCCTATACATTCTTACATGCTACCCGGATCACTCCTAACACTTGAATTGAAGTGTTTTTGCTCCTCGGAGTGTATATTTTTATCTAATTAGTGGTTCCAAGTCTAATTAGATACATTTGTATATCATTTCATATTACATAGGAACGTCGCGCGTTATCAAGCCCTGAACCGACACATAGTATCCAAACCGTCACGTTTTCTCGTCTGGTGAGTTCATACCCCTACCCTTTTTCAATGTTTTTCACTGTTTTCAGGGGGGGAATACAAGAAAAGTACAAGGAATACTTGTACTCAAAACTTGTTTTACATGTGTTGTGTTTCATATTTCATATGCTTTTAACGTAGACAATCATAACAGATAACCGTTTGAACTTACAGAACAGTTATCAATATTATTTGTGAAATACGTTATAAACTGTTATGTTTTATATTTCACAAATGGTTTTCCACATTATATCAGTTAAAAGCATAACATTTGAACTTTGAACATGAAACTTAGTACACTGTTTTATCCTCGGTAACACTCCACAGAGATATGCGAGTGGAGAATCATTGTTTGATACGCGAGTGGAGGATCATTGTATCCAACGGGATCTTTATGCTGATTTTCAAACTGCTTGTTTTCTCAGGTCCGCATTAGACAGGTACCCGATGATCCTTTTTGGCGAAGACGGAGTACGTAGAAGATGCCTCTTTACTTTTGTTCATATATACATATGTATAACACTTGTAGCATTTTGTTTTCAAACAATTGTAAATTTTCATATGTAATGTAATGGTTGTTTACTTTGCTTACTATGTACATTGGTTATGATATTCAACATGAAGTCACCTCCGCCAGGAACCAACTGTGGTTACTGGTACGTTTCCTATCGACAATATTTATGCCTCTGTATTATTTGACACTGGTGCTGATAAGAGTTTTATTTCCCACAAACACTACTAGAAAAACAAACTTTTACAACGCTCATTGCGCGTCGTAAATGGCTCAGACGACGCGCAAATGCGCGTCAAGGAAGGCCCTGTCATAAAGAGAGACGACGCGCATTTACGACGCTCATTTACGACGCGCCTTTACGACACGCAATGCGTATCAAGGAAGGCCCTGTCATAAAGGAAGACAACACGCATTAGCGTGTCGTAACCTTACGATGCGCGTGTTAATGACACACAATGTGTATCATGAAAGCCCCTGTCAAGAAAGGCCATGTCATAAATGAAGATGACACACATTTTTGAGTATCATAATTTTAAATGTTTAAAAAAATTTTTTTTATAGATTTACTAATTTTCAAATTGAATTTGCATTTAATGCATCATAATAGAAAATAAAATATCATATACAAAAAATATAATCCATTTCATAAAATTTAATGTCATACAAAAATAGAATCCATTGCATAATATTTTATTACAAATTTGACATTTTTTTGTTTGCTGATTCCGGAGCCAATCCGCGACTGCATTCCAGAGCTGATTCAGTGGAAAGAGCATCCCAGACTCCATCACTTGAAATTACAAGCCGCCCACAAGCAGAAGATAGATGAAGATCATGAATAAATAAAATTTGTTAATAAAAAGAGGAATAAGTTGAGTTTAATTACTAAACACCAACATTCAAACCAATTAATGAAAGTTAAAGCATCTAAATAATATAGCATGGGATGCAAATATATCATGCATCGTACAAACAATGAAGATTTTTAGTTTCTGGAAGATTATTGACATCATTGGGATTAAGAGTTTTCTTTGCTTATTCGCTGCACCTCATATGTTTCCATCACATTTGAAGGATTATAATGCTACATAGCTCTATTAAAGATGCTACAATATCTCTCTATTGTTATGCATGAAATCAAGACATATGATCTTCTAATACTAGAAAACAAGAGCTATTCGGAATAATAAAGCTACATACCTGAGTTTGCAAGAGGTATCGCAAGGTGCTACCGACTCAAAACCAAGCAGCCTTAGGCACTTATCAAGGACTGAACTGAGGATGCACATCTGATAGAAAAAAGATAAAAGTATAATTACAAGGATTAATAAAAGCTATTCGGAAGCCAACAATGAGAACCAAATTTATTTTAAAAAAAAAAGGAGATAGAGAAAGAGAGAGACTACTTGCATCTTGCCTTTAAAAATGTGCTTTGTGTAACCATCACCTGGATCAACACCAATCTGGATCTTTTGATCTGAGGCTCTGTTATGTGTCTCGCTTAAGACATCCAGACAATCTGAATGCTTCTTCTCAGTTTGAAACTGCAATAATTGAGATACAATTCATTTTGAGGGGATAGATAAAGAAAATATGAATGACCATCAATTTATCAGTAATCAAAGGGGACGGTTCTCTTCAGCAGAAAGATAGAGCCTTTGATGGATCCTAGTGAATCATTTACTAAGGAATGTGACATGTAGATTGGATTGGTAAACCTGAAGGTAACAGTGTCACTGCAGGGTTTTGCATTTTCTTGAGACTCAAGAGGGCAGTGATATCTTATTCTAGGTTGATTGTTAAAAAAATTAATATGGAATACCTAATATGGAAACAGTAAAAAAATTAATAGTAAAAAAGTGGACTCTTATTCTACTAGGTTGATTGTTAAAAAAGTACATACGTCTCCAGGGGTATCAAGAAGTGGCTGCTAATTGGTGGAGCCAACAATTGGCTCGGGAATATGATCTTCTAGGTAAGCATACCCACACAAAAGTTAAATTACTTTTTAGCCCTTGTGGTTAATTGATAACACACACACAGATGCAGGATGAAATAAAGAGAAGGAATAACATACCTTTTTTCAAATACAACAAGTGTAGAAGATTCATAACTCTCAAAGTGATGCTTTGAGTTAGGAGGTAGGTAAGCAAACGAGTCTACCTACAGTTCAATGACAAATATTAACTGTTGAGGAATACATTTACTTGATTGAAGCATTTTTTTCCTCTTCTTTATAACAATGTCTTTCAGGAATGCTATTCAACTTCAAAATTTGGCACAAAACACGTAACTTTAATGTTCATATAAATCTTACTACACAAAAGAAAATTCAAGATTAAAGGGTTCTATACCATCAGTGTTTGGCAAATTCCTGAAACATTAGTGAGAATCACCAAAACTTGAACCGCAAATACAAACCTAAATGATAAACATAAATTAAAACACAACTCGAGTCACACTATGATTCAAAAGAAACTTGATTTGATTATAAATTGAGGGGGTCATTAATACCTCTCAACATGTTTAGGAGGTAGCCCTGATTTTCAACATGTTTAGGAAAGAAAGAAATTGAAATCAATGCATGATGAAAGAATCAACATCGTGATCAGAACTTAAAAGCCATAACAAAACAGAGATAAGAGTTGTTAATTAGAAGTCACAAACGGTTTAATTCCATAGTAATTAAGAAAAAATTACAGAGGATTAAGAAAGAGAAGAAATACCTTACGTGATCTGTGTTCAAAATTGGGGCAAATTCATGAACTACAAAGCTCCAAAGAAATCCGCCAAATACGCTAGCCAGTATTTAATCCATGACTACCACACTAGATATCACTGGAACGTTTTTCAATCACTGAAACAGCATGACTCAGCATTTCTAACATGTACTGACCAACTTTGGAGAAGAAAGAAAATTTTCTTCTTTCAACCTAATGCAACAAAATGATTTGGTAAAATTTCCTTTTATATTTTAAATAAAAATCACCAAGATTAGAGAATAAAAATACCTTGTAACATACGAACCATACAGGAAATTTGACAAAAAAGCACATCTGCAGAAAATATCTGAGAGAATCATTTTCTCGATCTCTTTATTTTCTAAAACCTTAAGAATGCCGAGTTCTATTTCATGAAGCAGTGAGTCCCTTAAATGACAGGGGAGACGCACCATTCGATGGCTCGAAGCCAGGGCTACCTAAAAAACAATTAAATTATATAAATATTTCTCTAATCCTACAATATAAATTCATTTTTTGTAGAAAAAGAGTGCAAGTGCAACCTCTGAATGAGAATCGAGAAAAAGGAAGGTATTATTGGGTAGCTCTGCATTAACAAATATGATTTATTAGAAAAAGAAATCAACCAGCAAATGATTAGAAAAAAGATTGAAGTAGATAATTGATTACTTGTATTGGTTTTAGGGCTTCTGAGCTGTGATTGTTTAGTCCGACACCAAAACATCACCATTCTTCTTCCTTCGTCGCATCAATGAATCCAAAAATTAAGCTCGCCTAAAGATAATAAGATGTCCAATTCAAATATTGAAGCTCAAATCAAGTTTCAATTCCTATAGTCATTCCTTAAATCGCCAAACCAAATGGCACAAAAATCTCTTATCTTTCAATTTTTGGTATCAGTCAAAACCAAACACAGAAACACTAAATAGTATGGTGCTACTGATAGAAAACTTCACTTCAACAGTTGAGATTTTCAGAAAGAAGAAAATTAGAAGGATCAAGAACTTTTGTAACCTGAGAGTGAGAGAACCGTATGTTTTATTAAGATTTGCAATCAACGAATACTTGTTTGAATAGTCTTCTCCAGAACCCAGGGCATCAGATGCCTCGTCTTCTATGGCTTTAACTTCAATTCAGACTCGTCGTCTTCTCCAGCTTCAATTATTTGGTGTGCAGGCAGGCCCTAAACACTCTTTATTAAACCAAAAGAGAAATTTTAGGTTTTAAGATGAAATAAATTCTCCAATAAATGCAAGAAAAACACACATCGATTAGGGTTTTCGTCATCACTATGACAAACGGAATTGAAACAGGCAAATAAAAAAGGGGTATAAACATAAGAATTAAAACCTAATTAAGATTCTGATGTCTGTGATATGTCACTTGTAGATATAGTGGTTCATTGATAATTGACCTAATTAGACTCGTTTTTTCAACAACAATGAGTTTGGGAAGAAGACAACACAGAGCAATAATGTTATTCGACTTCAAACACTTTATCACGCTGGTAAATAGAAGATGGATCGATACATACTTGAGTTAATCATCTGGCTTCATCGTTTAATAAGCCTCGTGAGATTCAGAGACAAGGTTCTGAAATAAGTTCCTGCTTGATCTCCACCTCTAACGAGTAAAAATGGCGTTGTCGTAGATCCATCTCGATTGAAAAATAGTGGAAAGATTCAACGCGTTCAGATCTCATTGGAAGATTGGAATCTTCTGGAGGAGGTTATGAAGCGGAGGATGTTGGATCCTGGACGGTGGGGCGGGGCTAGACGGAGGTCAGAGGTGGGAGGCGCCAACACCAAGAGAAACGTCAGAGGTGGGAGAAGCTGTCGACGTCGAGAACTGAGAAGAAGAGAAAGGGTTTGTCAAAGTGAGAAGGACAGAAAGGGAAGTTGAAGAGAGAACGAGCAGTACAGGAGGGCATAATCGGGGCAAGTTCTTGAAAAAAGCCCTAGCTACTAGGGAAATTAAAGTGGAGGGAGAAAAAAAAAGGAAGGCGGGGATTTTAAGTTTTTGGGATTTCATTTTCCCCGGATGGAACGCGCGCGTTCTATTAAAATTTATAAAGCAACAGTCGTAGACGACACGCAGGTGCCCTCCGTATTTTTATTTTTTTTGTTTAGACACTAATTTTAGGGCACGCAAAAATGCGCGCCTGAAATCCTTTAAATTTTGGAAGAGATGACATTATTTTTTAGACACTCACCTTTGCGTATCATAAATCACTGCGTGTCATGGTTCACGCGTCGTAAAAGGCTATTTTTCTAGTAGTAAATTTAGAAAAATGATTAATCATGAATCATGCAAACTCAATAATGCTTACACGGTAGAAGTAGCCAATGGTCAAATAGAAAGCACCTGAGAAATACTCACCAACTGCCTTCTCACCCTGAATAATCACGTGTTCCCTGTTGACTTAATGCCCATAACCATTGGAAGTTTCGATGTAATCATCGGAATGGATTGGTTATCAGCCCATCGAGCGGAGATTCTATGTTATGAAAAAGTTGTACGATTACCCTTACCAAACGATGAAGTCCTGGTGATTTATGGAGACAAGGCAGGGAAGAACCTACGAGTCATTACTTGCATGAAGGCAAGGAAGTATTTGCAGAAGAGATGCTACGCTTTCTTGGCCCACGTGGTGGATACGCAAGGCAAGGGTAAGGAAATCAAAGACATACCACAAAGTGTGTAACTACCCAGACGTATTTCCAGAAGACCTACCTGGAGTACCTCCTATCAGACAGGTTGAGTTTCGAATCGACCTTATCCCGGATGCAGCACCAGTGGTACGGTCTCCTTATCGCCTGGCTCCATCGGAAATGCAAGAACTATCCAGTCAACTTCAAGAACTTCTTGACAAAGGCTTTATCCGGCCAAGCTTCTCTCCATGGGGAGCCCCGGTATTGTTTGTCAAAAAGAAGGATGGTTCGTTTAGGATGTGTATCGACTATCGAGAGTTGAACAAGCTCACTATCAAAAACCGGTATCCACTCCCGAGGATCGATGACCTGTTCGACCAACTACAAGGATCCTATTACTACTCAAAGATCGACCTACGATCCGGCTATCATCAACTTAGAGTTCAAGAAGCAGATATTCCAAAGATGGCATTCCAAATTAGATATGGTCATTATGAGTTTCTGGTGATGCCATTTGGACTGACCAATACACCTGCCGTATTCATGGACCTTATGAATCGGGTGTGTAAACCCTACTTGGACAAATTCGTGATTGTCTTCATCGATGACATATTAATATACTCATGAACCAAGGAAGAACATGGCCAGCACTTGCGTTTAATTCTAGAACTACTAAGAAAAGAAAAACTTTATGCAAAGTTTTCTAAGTGTGAGTTCTGGATTAACGAAGTTCATTTCCTATGTCATGTGGTCAGCAGTAAAGGGATTCATGTCAATCCTGCGACGATTGAAGCTGTCAAGAATTGGAAAGCACCAACAACACCAACAGAATTCTTAGGGCTTGCAGGATATTATCGGAGATTTATCAAGAACTTCTCCAAAATAGCCAAGCCTCTCACCGCACTAACCCATAAAGACAAAAAGCTCGACTGGGGAGACAGTCAAGAGTCCGCCTTCCAAAAATAGAAGCAATTGTTATGCAGTGCACCGATTTTGTCTCTTCCCGAGGGAACAGAAGACTTTGTAGTATACTGTGATTCCTCACGTCAAGGGTTAGGGTGTGTACTGATGCAGAGGAATAAGGTTATTGCATATGCATCCCGAAAACTGAAGCCAAATGAGACGAACTACACTACCCATGACTTAGAGTTGGGAGCCATAGTATTTGCCTTGAAGATTTGGAGACACTATCGATACGGGACAAAGTGCATTGTATTCACAGACCACAAGAGCCTTCAACACATTTTTGATCAAAAAGAGCTCAATATGAGACAACGAAGATGGGTCGAATTACTAAATGATTATGAATACGAAATTCGTTATCATCCCGGTAAAGCAAATGTTGTGGCAGATGCTTTAAGCAGGAAGGAACGAGCAAAACCTCTTCGTGTAAAGGCTCTAACCCTAACCATCCACTCGAACCTCACTATTCAAATTCGTGATGCTCAGCTAGAAGCACTTAAACCTAAAAACATCTTGGAAGAAAACCTACGAGGCATGGACAAACAGTTCGACCTCAGAGATGATGGAACGTGATACTTCATTAATCGAATTTGGACTCCAAGATTTGGAGAAGTCAGAGATTTGGTTTTAAATGAAGCTCACAAGTCAAGATACTCAATACATCCCAGATCAGACAAGATGTATCTCGATCTCAAGAAGCATTATTGGTGGCCCAATATGAAGGTAGAAATTGCCACCTATGTCGGTAAGTGTTTGACCTGCTCCAAGGTCAAGACAGAGTACCAGAAGTCATCTGGCCTGCTACAACAACCATCAATTCCAGAATGGAAGTGGGAGCAAATAACAATGGACTTTATAACAAAGTTGCCCAAGACATCAAGCGGTTACATGTAACGCCTGTGTTTCCGGGCTTGCCATTTTTAGCAATGTAATAGTCTAGGTTAACCTTTGTAACCCAATTTGAAATAATAATAATGTATTATTTGAGTATTATGTGTTTTGTGCTTAATTGCTTAATTATGTGGTTTGATTAATTAAGAATAAAAATAAGCGTCGAAATTTAAGTTTAAAATAAACTTGATATCATTGGATAAAGTTGTAGTGGTCGAAACAAGGATTCCGAAGATATAAAGAATGCCGAAATCCGAGTCATAACGAAGAAGTTATGACCTGTCGAAGTTTTACGGCAAAACCGGCACGGCACCGGGAAGCGTAAATAGTGAATTTACGATAGAGCGAGATTTAGCCTTATCAATCTAAACAAAAGTTGTAGATTATGTTAAGATAAGAGCGTCAATAAAAAGAACGCCCAAATCTGACTTCGTATGAGGAAGTTATGATTTTTCTAAGATTCGGCTTAGTAGTGCACGACCCGAAACTCGAATTTTAGTTCGAGCGGTTTTTGGCTTACGCGACCTAAATGAGAGTTGAAGGTCTCATTAATAGGAACTCAACGGTAAAAATATGGACGAAAACGGAGTTCGTATGAAGGAGTTACGAATTCTTCGTGGTCATTTAACAGTCTAAACGCCTCCTACTGTTAAATTTGAGATCGGTCAAGATTTAGCCGACGGAGTCTAAACGAAAGTTGTAGATATTGATTTTACCTACGCGTGGATATAAAGAACGTCAAAAACGGAGCTCGTATACGAGAGTTATGATTTTTCTAAGTTCGAAGGCTAATACGCGATAGGGGTGACGTGGCGCCACCCAGAATTTGACACGTGGCACCACCAGAAAGCCACCACATGGACCAACTCGGCGAGTAGGTCCCCCCCTACTCGGCGAGTCCATCAGATATTTTCACTATAAATAGGATGCGAGGGTTCCGGGTTTATTTGCTCATTTCTTCTCATCTTTGTGCCGAAGCTCTGCATTTTTACCTCCGAAGCCCCGGTATCATACTCTAGCCCTGAGGCAAGTCCCGAGATCCCGAGATCCCGAAGATCCCGAAAAGTGCGGTTCCCGAGCCGAAGCTCTGCCCGCGAGAAGTTCAATTTTTGAGGAGATCTTCCAGATCTGCTGTGGATTACTACTTCTGCAAGTCGTAGTGCTGTCCGATCGTCTTCTGATCAAGTGAGTGTATACTACCTTTCATAAACACGATAATAATACAAGTACGGTTTGAGTGTATTAAGTAAATTGTGGTTTATAGGTGTGAGGGTATAGCTATTTTCTTCTAACGAGTAACTATGAAGTATTTTATATGATATACTTGTTATGTGTATATTTTGTGATTGTATGCGTGAATGTATATTCACTTTATTCTATCTCATAGATCTGAATTGTTTTCTATGGAATACGTGTTATGTGGTATGCCTCATCTGTTATGTGGAATATATATTGAATGAAAATGATATACAGGTTTTAAACTACGTATGAAAATATATATTTTTATCTACTAATATGTTGGGTAGAACATGGGTAGATAGTTGGTGTGTAATAAACAGATGAGAGGCCTCGATGTTGTTGTTGTTGTTGATCTAGTTATTCAGCGGAGTGTGGATAACGACCACGGACTCTTTCTAGACAGTCCAGTGGAACGCTAGTAGGTTCATAACCTGTAGGTGTTGTGAACGATGTGTTCACCGGTGTACTCTATCCCCCTCATGGTTGCCTTTAGGATATCTATTGTTGAGGAAACCCCTTCGCAGTGATGTCCGTCCCGATGAAAATCCTAGATTAGGTCCCTCGAGATAGATGTTGTTTTAGGGACATAAAGTGAGGATAACGGGAATGGGTAATCGGGATAGTGATTGGTTGGTGAAATTAAATATAATTTATTTATTGTGGGTTGAAAACCCTATATGCTCACTAGGCTCCCAAGCCTGACCCACTCAGTTTTATTTGTATTACAGGAAGTGGCACAAGGGCGTAAGATGGATGGATCATCTTGTTGTTTTGTTTACAAGTCTGTATATGTATATATTTGTTGAATGACTTGTAATGTTTATCGTTTATGCTTTATGGTCTGTATCGGAACATGACATCCCGAGTTTTGATTATATAATGAAATGCATCTCTTGATGAAATGCTTTGATAAATATTATTTTATCATGTTTTGTTTTGGGAACAAATTCCGCAACTCTTTCAAATCAAAAGGATTTACTCTGAAATTATTTAAAAGCATAAATGAAAATCGGTCTTTTCTGGCCGAGATTTTGGGCATGTCACATTACAGTACCATATGGGTAGTGGTTGACCGTTTGACCAAGTCCGCCCACTTCTTAGCAATCAAGGAAACTGATAACATGGAAAAACTCACCAGAACTTATCTCAAGGAGATAGTCAGACTACACGGTGTGCCAATATCTATCATCTCGGACCGCGATAGTAGATTCACTTCCAGATTTTGGCAATCACTGCAAAGGTCCCTAGGCAGAAAACTCGACATGAGTACAGCATATCATCCTCAAACGGATGACCAGAGCAAAAGGACAATACAAACTTTGGAAGATATGCTCCGCGCTTGTGTGATAGACTTTGGTAACACATGGGATACTCACTTGCCATTAGTTGTGTTCTCTTACAAAAACAGCTATCACACTAGTATAAAGGCCGCTCCATTCGAGGCCTTGTATGGGCGCAAATGTCGTTCACCATTATGTTGGGCAGAGGTTGGAGATACCCAACTAACAGGAAAACATATTGGAGATACACTATTCACTGGACCTGAAATCATTCAGGAGACAACAGAAAAGATTGTTCAGATAAAAGAACGGCTAAAAGCCGCACATAGTCGGCAGAAGAGTTATGCTGACAACAGACGCAAACCATTGGAATT